>NC_043706.1:40308865-40365900 GCF_006229205.1 Suricata suricatta
TCTCTCTTAAATGAGCTGCCTGCTGCTCTACAACTCCCGGGAGGCATTGCGGCTCCAGGGGCCGCGGGGCGGCTTCGGGGCGTAGGCAAGGAGCGAGGCTTTGCGCTCAAAGGCCTAGGGGAGCTGTAGTCAGCTTCTCAATCTCCGTGCTGCGAGTGGGTCTTTTCCTAGGGCCTTCTTAAGGGGAAGTTTAGAGCCCCACGGCCTGGGGGTGGGACAGTCACCCAAAGCGGAAAGCTTACATTGGAATCAAGCTTTTGGGCACTCCAGAATTTGGGTCCTTAGCGAGATCCCAGACAACAGGTTTTGGACCTGAAGAGCTGCAAAATTCAGGGTGACTGATCCCTCCAGCCGGCTGGCTCCGCCCCTGCCTCAATTTCTTCCCCGACCACTGGCGTGCAGTCGGGGTGAGTCAGGGCAAATGCCAGGGCGGAGGCAGATGGTGGTTAGCCTAATTACGGCTGTTATTGTTGCGATGATTATGCCACCTTTACACAGTAGTCACTGTTTTATTACCAGGCTGGCACCCTCCGGGGGCTGGTTTTAGCAACCCGAGACACTAAGGTGCCACGGACACAAGGCCCGAACCCGTAAACCAGCCTTGCAGCCTGAGGGCTGCAAGGATGTCCGAAGCCTAGGATTACCCCTCCCCTTTGTTTTGAAGTAGAACCAATCGCGGCACAGCGAGTTTAGTTTTAAAATAACCAGGGCTGTGGGTTGGGCTTGCCCCCCACTTGGGGCGGGGCTGGGGCTCCGGTTACATCAGCCCCTGCTAAGGCTGTGGCTGGGGGAAGTGGCAAGTAATAGAAACTTGGCTAAGGGCCCAGGGGATTACTGACTTTTGACTTTCTTGCCAAGCCTCTCGCTTGCTTTTTAGGGCTCTTGCAGTCGGCAAAGAGTAAACACACAGCGACAGAAACCATGTACAAGACACTAGAAAGGCAGAGTAGAGAAGCAGTTAGTGTAGCTGGGCTGGGAGTCAGGACGCCAAGGGTCAATTCCTAGCCCCATGGATGTCTCGTGATTCACCATACACCCTATGTCCACTTCCCCTCTTTCACAAACATCGAGATGCTCTCACACAGCCAAGAAATAAAAAAGGCCCTTCCCTCCAGATCTCAGTTTTCCTTGGAACACGAGAAGCAGCAGTAGTGGCTCACCTCTGGCGATCCTTTCAGGAGTTTAGACCTGGTGGAGTCCATGGCTTCCCCTCAACCACAAGGAGGGAGGCAGGTTACTGATTATTTGGTTGCTGTCCACATGGCATAATTCTTGAAAGCAATGGGAGTAGAAGGACCAAAATCTGCAAAAGGGCCTAGCACATCCATTCAATTTTGGTTTTCAGTGGTTGAAAGCACACATGTCTTCTCTCTTCTCGACCCTGTTCCTCTGAAGAAAGGTTATACTGCAGAGGTCAACTCCAGCCTGTGGCACAACCCCTCCAGGAAAACTACTAGAGGCTGAGACTGAGGAACTCAGAGATCTCAAGAAGGATAGGGGTTGGAAGAGAGAGCCAAGTCCCTTCCCCCAACATTCTCACCACCAGCAGCTCTGGGCTCTCTTGATAACCAGGGCCTGCTACACTTACCTGATAACACTCATCCTCTCGTCTCCTTGAGTCTTTCAACCACCCAACACACAATTTCATTGCCTCCATCCCAACCTCCTTGTCTCCTAAGTAGAGAACTTCTTTTTTAGAGACGGGAGGGGATAACCCATTCTGATACCCCATTCTTGAACAATATAACTTACCGCAGACGGGAGTGAAGGCTGGCAGAAGAGTAAACTAAACAGGGTTGGTCCTGGGAGGTGGAAGATGGTATATATGTTTGGTTTCCTGGAGGGGTTGCTTATGAAGTGCTTATGAGGTGGTTGGCTATGAAATTACACACACACACACACACACACACACACACGCAATTTTTCCTGGTATATAATTAGTCATTTATTCTTTGTGAATAGTAACTTACATAAGTTTTTTAATTCTGATTTAGCAATCTTTCCATTTGTACTTTCTGTATTTTGTGTCATGCATAGGGTAACCTCACTCCTAGATTATGAATTATTCCTCAGTATTTTCTTTGAGGAGTTTTGAGGTTTATTATTTAAGTCCTTTTAAAATTAAGTTAATTATTTACTTTGAGAGAGAGCGCATGAACAGGAGAGGGGCAGAGAGAGAGAAAGAATCTCAAGCAGGCTCTGCACCACCAGCACAGAGCCTGATGCAAGGCTCAAACTCAGAAACTGTGAGATCATGACCTGAGCCTAAATCAAGAGTCAGATGTTTAACTGACTGAGCCACCCAGGAGCCCTGAGGTTTATTTTTAAGTTTAGATCTTTAACCCATTTGGAATTTATCCTGATGTAGGAACTAATTTGATTTTTTTTTCCTTTTAAATGGAGAAGAAGCTGTCTCAAGTTACTTGCTTTGAAAAGTCACCCTCATCGTATACTAAAATCTACACATACATGGATCTGATTCTGGACTCTCTCCTGTTTTATTATTTGTTTGTTTTTCCCTGATCCAAAACCCACAGTATTTCCATCATGTGCTTTTATGGTATGTTTTGCCACATCCCTCTTTGGCCTCCATGACCTCACACTTGTTTATTCTTCATTATACTTCTCTGGCTACTCCTTAGTTTCCTCAATGGTCTCTTCTCTCTCTGCTCATCCCCTAAATATTAGTGTCGTCAGGATCCTAGCTCATCCTTATTCTACTTGCCTTCCCTGGGTGATCTTATACATTCCTACACTGATGACTCTCAAGTACATCTCTATTCTCAATGGTGTTCCTAAATATCTCTTCACTGTCCAATGGAAGAGCATACTCAATCTATCAAAAACAGAACTCATCTTTTCTCCATATCTATACACCAGTAAACCTGGTCTTCCTTTAGTTTTCTCTCTTCATTGAATGACACAACTAGCCTTGTAGTTGCTCATCTTATAAAAACTGCTTGTCTTCTTGGTGGTCTTTATCTCTTCTCCTCTTCCCGGGAACAACCACCAAGTCATGTTCACTGGACCTCCTAAATAGATCTAAGGTTCACCCAATTTTCTCCACCCCACTGTGACTACCATAGTTCAGGCCTGTTTCACCAATGCACTTGGGTAACTGCAGTCACTAGCTTTAATTCACATCTCCACTTCTTCTCTCATGCTCCCTGTAATATATTCTATCCACTGCAGCCAGTGTAGAGATTAAATTTATAAATGTAATCATGTTACTCCTCTACTTAAAGCTTTTAAAGCTTCCTCATCCCCCTACAGGATCAAGTTCAAACTTTTTAACATGGCTTATAAAGCTTTGTCATAATCTGGATCCTGTTTGTCTACCACAGCATTAACTCTTTTTATAATGTAAACTCTTCATTCCTTGAAGGAAGGATGCTTATGTCTTTCAAGGTCTCCAGGATACCTAGGCCCTCCTCTTTACCTTTACTCATCCTATAGGTCAGTTTCTTGGGCACATTTCCTCTGGGACCACCCTTTTCTCCCACATCATCTGGGTGAGGCGCCAGGTCCTTCGCATTCCCACCCCGTGCACACTCATCGTGGGATCGTATTTACAGGCAGCAAACCCCTTGAGGACAGAGACTGCCTTCCGTTTGTTTGCCGGAGTCTCCAGCACCTAGGACAGGTCCTGACACGAAGTAGGTGCACAGCGAATAGTGAACGCAGGAGAGAGAATGGCTGCGTGAGGGCGAGGGTCCTCAGGAAGGCGGCAGAGCTTAGCGTCTGAGAGACCGTGGGTTCTCTGTGCAGGAATGGCTCGGTGGCGTACCCGTGCGGGAGTGTTACTAGCGAGCATAGGGATCAAATCCCAGCTCGGCCCAGCCTCCACTACTGCGGCGGCGCCGTGCCCCCGCCCGTCCCCGCCGAGCCGGAAGTAGAGTCGTGGGCTTCCCATGATGCCCCGCGGGGCGCCTATTCAAACCTCACGGAGGAGAGGGAGGAGGTCGTGATGGCGGCTCCGGAGCCGGAGGTGCTGTGCGCGGGCACAGTACCTGGTAAGGACTGGGGTCTGGAGCTCGGGGAGCCTTGGGGACCTGTTTCTTCTCTACACCGCTCCCCAATCTCTTATCCCAGGGCCCTCTCTCTGTCCCGTCTTGTCCCCACTTCCTGGCTCCCGCCCGGCCCCACAGACTCCATCCACTCCTCGGTCCTGGATCCCATTGGTTCTCCCCGACTCTGTCTTCCTCTGGGCGGTGTTCTGCACCCTGCTTGATTATACTTAGTGTAAATTAATTTCCCCAGATCGGGGATTCCACTTTCTGGAGGCCTGGTCCTGGTGTCTGCAACTCTCCCTTCCTCCAACTCCCGTCCGGCATCCCTTAAAATCCCCTTAGGCGTCTGGGGTCGGGAATCTCCTCACCGCCACCCACACAAAAGTTTGCGGAGGGAATGTGTCGGGCTGTCCTCGCCGCAGTGCAAGGGAATCAGAAGACTGACTTTGGCTTTTAAGGTTTTCAAGTGTCTGTTTTGTCCCTCTGCACACCTACTAGAGTTGGAATGGTATGAGAAGTCAGAGGAAACCCACGCCCCCCAGATAGAACTACTTGAGACTGCCTCCGCTCAAGAACCTTCCAAGCCTTCGGAGCCCTTTCGCCCCAGAGACTGCATGGTGCCAGTGGTGTTTCCCGGGCCTGTGAGCCAGGAAGGCTGCTGTCAGTTTACTTGTGAACTTCTAAAGCATATCATGTACCAACGCCAACAACTGCCTCTGCCCTATGAACAGCTTAAACACTTCTACCGAAAACCTTCTCCCCAGGTAGGCACAGGCTTTGGGAGAAAGCTGTTGGGGAGACAGTGACTATTAGAGACGATGGGCAGTTGAAAAGGGATTCTGAGGAGTCTTCAGGGCCTGTCAGCCTAAGCAGCTCTAAGAAATGTATTTCAGCCCAATGACTTCTGTCAGTTTCTCCTCACCCTACACTTCGATAGCCTAACCCTTCTTGCATTTTCTCATTTTCTTTTTCTGAAACTGCCATTGTGTTGTATTTTGGCTTCATGAACTGACCCAGTAATTTAATTTAATATTTTATTTTATTTTATTTTATTTTTAAATGTTTATTTTTGAGAGAAAGAGAGTGCGTGAGGGCGCATCATTGGGGGAGGGGCAGAGAGAGGGAGAGACACAGAACCCAAAGCAGGCTCCAGGCTCTGAGCTGTAGGCACAGAGCTCTACTCGGGGCCCAAACTCACAAACCGTGATATGGTGACCTGAGCTGAAGTCAGATGCCCAACTGGCTGAGCCACCCAGACGCCCCATGACCCAGTAATTTGAGTTCTTTTCTCCCCCAGTTTTTTTTTTAAAGTAAGTTTTAAAAGTTTATTTATTTTGAGAGACAGCGTGAGCAGGGAAGGGGAGAATGAGAGGAAAGGAGAGAGAGGAAGAGAGAGAATCCAAAGCAGGCTTGGCAGGGTCAGCACAGAGCCCAACTTGGGGCTCAGACTCACAAACTGTGAGATCATGAGCCAAAATCAAGAGTCAGACACTTAACCAACTGAGCCACCCAGGTGCCCCATCTCCCCAGATTTTCATCTCTTTGCTTTTATGTTTTACTTTATGGGGAACTTCCTTGGCTTTACATTCTGACACTTCTATAATTTTTTTCTTTTTGCAATCATAGTCTTAAGAGTTCTTTCTAATTTTTTCATGTTTTTTTTTTCTAAGCTTATTTATTTTGAGAGAGAGAAAGTGCAAGCAGGGTAGGGGCAGAGAGAGAGAGAGAGAAAATCCCAAGCAGGCTCCATGCTGCCAGCTTAGACCCTGACAACGGGGCTCAAACCTACGAACTGTTGCGAACATGACCTGAGCAGGAATCAAGAGTTGGATGCCTAACCAACTGAGCCACCAAGTTGCCTCTCATGTTTCTTTTCCTGTCTGTATGATTTTCTTTTACTTGAGAATATTAATTATTCTATTTTTGAAAATTTCCTCTGTTCCTTTCAGTTTTTTCCAGATTCGTTTTCCTATTTGTTTTAGTCTCTGTCATGTTAGAGGCTTTTATTCTGTCTCTGGTGAGGGGCATCTGGGTGGCTCAGTCGGTTGAGCGTCTGACTTTGGCTCAAGTCATGATCTTGCATTCATGGCTTCCAGCCTTATGTTGGGTTCTGTGCTGACAGCTCAGAGACTGGAGCCTGCTTCAGATTCTGGGTCTCCCTCTCTGTCGCTCCCCTGCTTGCTCTCTGTCTTCCTCTCTCTCTCTCTCAAAAATAAATAAACATTAAATAAAACACATAAATCAATGAATGTTCTGTATGCATAGCTGGGCCTTGTGAGCTGATAGTGAGCTTCACTTTAAGGATATTGGATAGGAATCTAGTGGTCTCTTTGGAGGACTCCAAAACATCAGTATTGGAAAGTTTTCTCTCTGGAGAAGACTGGGTGGAGGAAATTGGCAAGTTATCTAAGAGTTCTCACACAGTTTTCACTGAGTCCCCCTCTTTTCACTGCTCTGTGATGCCTGAATTGCCAGTTCCTAACCCTTTCTGGGGTTCTGCAGTGTCAATCAGTTGGCTTTCATGGGGATTCCCTCTGTTCGCCCTTGGTAATAAGCTCCCTTAAATTCTTCCATCTGTCTTCTATTTTCCAAAAATTTGTTGCCACCTTTGTTTGCTTCCCAGTTTTCTTTGCTCTGGGAATTCTCTTTCTTTCTCCCCTCCATCCCTTCCTTTTTCCCTTCCTTTCCTCCTCATTTAGTAGTATTTCAGATGGGATCATAAATAAGCATGTGTTCAATTTTTCACATTAACTGGAAGCCCCAACGCAGAATTGCCTTTTTTAAGCCAAATTATCCTCATTTCCTGTTACCACTCATGGCACGGCAAAATTTACTACCTGTCATGCCACCAAATCTTCTTGACTATTTTCGTTGCTTATTTCTGGATGCCCTCCTGCTTCAGAGTACTGTCTTTCTGTTCTAAGCATGGGAGAAAGTATGGTTTTCTACAAAGAATATATTTTCCTTTTTAATATATTGCCCTCTGATAAAGCCCAGTGTCTTGGCCATGGAAGCCCAGTCCCAGAAGTCTACTGCATCCCAACAGGGGTCTTCAGAGGGCATTAGCTTCCCCCATCTTATCCTTCCCTTCCACCATTCTTTGTCCTCACAGGCAGAGGAGGTGATGAAGAAGAAACCTCGGGCCACCGTTGAGGTGAGCAGCAGGAAATGTCAACAAGCCCTGGCAGAACTGGAGAGTGTCCTCAGCCACCTAGAGGGTCTCTTTGCCCGGACGCTAGTACCCCGAGTGCTGATCCTCCTTGGTGGCAGTGCCCTAAGTCCCAAGGAATTCTACGAGCTTGACTTGTCCCGCTTGGCCCCCAACAGCATGGACCAGAGCCTGAGCACAGCAGCCTGTTTGCGCCGTCTCTTCCGAGCCATTTTCATGGCTGATGCCTTCAGTGAGCTACAGGCTCCTCCGCTCATGGGCACCATTGTCATGGCACAGGGGCACCGTGACTGTGGAGAAGATTGGTTTCGACCCAAGCTCAACTACCGAGTGCCTACCCGGGGCCACAAACTGACTGTGACCCTGTCCTGTGGCAGACCCTCTGTCCCAAGCACAGCCTGGGAGGATTACGTTTGGTTCCAGGCACCAGTGACACTTAAAGGCTTCCATGAGTGAATGGGGATGCTTCTTAATCGTGAACACAATGGCTTCGATGATCTTTCCCCCTGTGGCACCAGGTCACCCATGTCTTGCTTAGAGCTGGAGTGGCTTCCTGGTGAGAGGAATGTTCTGTTCTTCGACTGCCCTGCCTCCTCTCCTCAGACTTCCTGGTGGGCTGATTGTATGGCTGTGGCTGTCATGATTATCACTGAGCAACATCTCTGAATCAAAGATTGATTTTCCCAGAAGGTGCTGGGTGGGCATTTCTGTTCAGGGATGGAAAACAAATATGAGTCCATAGACACTTTTATGGAAGTGGCCCTTTTATACTTTTTGCTGTGGCCTTTCAGAATTTTTACCAGGGACATAATGAACTTACATGTAAAAATGAATGGATCTATATTAAATTATCCTGAAACTCTTGTTTTAAAGATTTCCAGGGTTAAGACAAGAATATTTTCTCTTTCTCCTTGGCCTCTTATGCTCCAAGGCTTCTAGGAATTTTTTTGACTAATAGTTCTTTCTCTTTACCAGCCCCAGGCAGATCTGGGAAGTTACGTGACTTGGCCAAAGTTCTAGAACACTCTGATGTCAGAGCTGGGACTAGAGTCCTCATCAGCTAACTCCTAGCCTGACATCCTTTCCTTGCCACATACTGGTATTTATGATCATTAAAGTATGTGTGCCAAACGTCACACAGAGAAAGAGGGCTGAGAGACTGGGCTAAGAGAGGGTCTTTGTAAAGCTTGTGGGATCTGCTCCTGAGGCCACATGGCCCTTTGGGGATTCTGCCTAGCCTGTCTCCATTGCAGCTCTCTGGTGGCTGTGGGCAGTTGCCCCTGGCAGTATTGTCTGTCCTTAGGCAAACCCTGCTCTCCTGCCTGGGGCAGTTCCTCCTCAGCTGCGCCTCTGAACTGGCCAGCCTCATCCTTGCTGTTCTCCCCGGCTTGATGGTGTCCTGACTGCTAAGCATTGATGTGCTTAGTCCCTGAGAACACCTGCTTATTTCTTAGAAGCGAATTGAAGACAGAATCCTTAACCCTGCTGGTGTTGGAGATAGGTAGGTAGGTAGGTGTGTGTGTGTGAGAGTGAATGGGAACAGTATAAATATATACAATTTTTTTATTTTTAAGAAGAATGTTTTTGTCTTTTAAGGAAACAAAAAATAGTTGATATTTTATATTACGTTTGAAGCACTTTACATACATTATCTCATGTAACAACGTCCCATAGTACGTATTGTTCCCAGTTTATAGATGAGGCTTGGGAAACGGAACGGCTTGCCTGCATGGTGAATCCTGGCCTCCAACCCCGTCCACTTGGCTCAGAGGCTTAGTGCTGCACACTGTGCTGGACGTCCTCTGGGGTCTTACTCTGAAATAGTTAACCTCATCCAGTCTGCCCAAAGTGGTAGAGCTGGAGAGCCTCAGGACTCCCTTCTCCGGCTTCACACTGGGCCCTGACAGGGAACCTGCTGTTAACAAGTGGTAAGTAAGTCTGGATTCAGTGAGAACAAAAGGTTTGGGTGATCTTCAGTGCCATGCCCGATGGAAGCATATTCCACCAGTTAGAATTTTTGCTGGTTTTCTATCCGGGGATGTTGCCTTATAAAAGGGGAACAGGGCTATACCTCCCACTTGGGAATGGACAGGCTGAGGGGTCTGACCAAGGGGAGGGAGAGTTTTCACCAAGGGAGTTAGAAATTGTTTTGAGATGGAAGACACATGAGACTGTCTGCTCCCTCAGAGTTTAAAAGCTTTCATAAACATTGCCCAGATCATCAAAACAAAGTAATTATCTGGGTAATTTAGACACTTATTTCTCTCTTGGCTTGGCACTGGGGCTCAGGTCATTCTGATTTCATGAGTCCTCATCAAAGGAATCCAGAAATGAGATCAGTTAATATTAACAAGGCCAATCTCTTTCCCTGACGACAAGCTTGCCGAGGCATCTGTTCATCTGTCTGGCCTTGGCTGGGGACTCCAGAGGTGGATGTGGAGTAGGCTGTAGCCCAGGGAGTGGGGAGCCCCAGCTGCAGAGGGGTACTGGCCTTTTATGTGTTGCCTCCATCTGGGCTGAAAGGCAACAGTTGTGGGGCCTGCGAGCTAAATGTAGGTGTCAGGTGATGTCATCCTTTTTATAAATGTCATCCTTTTTGTACTTCACTAAGACTGAAGAGAATGGAATGATGGACCCCATTCTGTAGGACTTGGCTTTGGGGGTTAATTGTCTTAGATTCCTAGGCTTTTTTAAAAGTTAATTTGTTTTTGGGGCGCCTGGGTGGCTCAGTCGGTTAAGCTTCCAACTTCGGCTCAGGTCATGATCTTACCTTTTGTGAGTTTGAGCACCATGTTGGGCTCTGTGCTGACAGCTCAGAGTCTGGAGCTTGCTTTGAATTCTGTGTCTCCCTCTCTCTTGGCCCCTTCCCTGCTTGCACTCTGTCTCTCAAAAACAAATAAACATTTTTAAAAATTTACAAAAAATAAAAATTTATTTTTGAAGGAGAAAGCTTGTACAGGGGAGGGGCAGAAAGAGGGGGGCAGAGGATCCCAAGCAGGTTCTAAGCTGTGAACACAGAGGGGAATGTGGGGGTTGAACTCACAAACTGCTATCATGATCGGAGCCTAAATCAAGAGTTGGCTGCTCCCACTGAGTCACCCAGGTGCCTAGACTTTTAGAGCCAGGAGGATCACAGATTCTTTTCTTTACACAATTCTGAGGCTAAGGACAAAACTAGAGTGAAGTTGTACAGCTAATGTCACAGTTGTGTTTTCGAAACCAAGGCCCCAGTCCATATAGAGGACTCAGTAAATGTCAACTGTTGGAAGGGTTCAGGAAAAGGCAAAAATATCTATGGACCTGAGGACTTTGAATCCCACACTGTAGCCTACCTATGTTAGGGGAAACTACTCCATTACTGTCACAGCTGAACACATGAGGTCCTAATGCGAGAAGGAAAGAGTACTGGAGCTAGTGTGTGCCCCAGTTTTTCTGAAGGGCTGGGTGCGGAGCAGGGCTGGCTTGAGGCTCTGACACGGCAGGGTCCGCAGGCGGTCGGCGGAGTCCTTCCAGCGCGAGAGGGCAGAGCTTTGGTCTCCATGGAGACAGCTTCTCCTAGCAACCTGGCCGGCGTTGAGCAGAGTCTTGGGCGCAATGGACGCAGAGAGCCTCCTGCTGTCGCTGGAGCTGGCGTCCGGCAGTGGGCAGGGCCTCAGCCCCGACCGTCGGGCCTCGCTGCTTACCTCCCTTATGCTGGTGAAACGTGACTACCGCTTCGATCGGGTCCTCTTCTGGGGCCGCATCCTCGGCCTCGTCGGCGATTATTACATCGCGCAGGGCCTGAGTGAGGACCAGCTCGCACCACGCAAGACCCTCTACAGGTGGAGGCGGAGGCCCCGGCCTACTGAAGGGGGCGCCACTGGGAGGCTGGGACGGGGTGGGTGTGGTAGGAAACGAGAGGGGCGGGGCCTACCGAGCAAAGTCTTGGGAGGCGGGGCCCGGGGAGGAAACCTGCTGGTGAGGATTAAGGGGGCGGGGACAGGAATACAGCGGAGTAGAGGCAGGAGCGGGGGCGGGGGAGCAGAGCAATTTGGAGGCTGGTGGGTTTATAATAGAGGCCAGGCTAAGAACGTAGGCAGAGCAAGGTGGAAGTTCCCAGAGAATGGAGACCTGGCGTGGACTCTAGGTACAGTCCTGGCACTGAGAAGAACGTGGTTTGCAAAGGGTTATAGAAGCCCTGGAGGATAATGAGGTGCTATTTGGCAGGGGGTCTAGGAGCATCTTCGGTGGAGTAGGAGTTGGCTCACTAAAGAGGCGGTCTAGGAAGTAGAGAACGAATGCAGAATAGTAGAGGAGGGATATCAAACTGGGGGAAATCCCTGGGTGCTACCATTCAGGGCTATCCTGCCAGTCTTGACTACCCCCAGCGATATTGGGAAGCTTACCACCTTACAAAACAACTCATTCAGGCCAGAGGGAGTTGGAGACTTCGTGTATCTGCCATGCATCAATGCAACATTGATTGGATGCATTCTCTGTAGACAGGGTTACAGAGATGGCCAAGACTCACTGGTCTCCAAGTTAGTCACGTCCTAGGAAGGAAGACATAAACCAACAATTACAGCAAAGTGTGTTAACACCAGAACAGAAGTGTATACAAAGGGTGACCAAGGCCTCCTAGAGAGCAATTAAATAAGATTGCTAAGAAAGTAAGATATCTGTTGAGATCTGAAAGCTGATCAGGAGTTCCCTGCATGCCAGTGAGAAGGAATGGTTCTGCAAACTTGGCTGGAGTGCACTTGGAGGGTTTGGGAGACCAGCAGGTAGGTAAATCTGGTAGCGGCAGGCAAGGGTGTTAAGCAGATTGAATGGAGAGGCTTGTGGGGGTTGAACTTTGTTCATAAGCTATGGGGAGCCATTGAGGGGCCCTAAGCAAGCAGAGCCTCTTTAGATATGAGTGGGCAGGCCAGCCTGGAAGTGGGTGAGCATTCAGGAATGTGTTACAGTGTCCAGATGAAGGAGACTGGAAGGGAGAGGTAGCTAGCTGAGGGAATGTAGGGGAGGGAATAGTGGGAAGATGTAAGCGGTAGCACTGGCAGGACTTGGGCCTGAATGGGGAAGCAGGGCTGGGGAAGCTCCATTGAACTTGGTATGAGGTGACTGGGGAGCAGGGTTGTAAGGAGGCATATTTAAGTAAAAGCTGAAGTCCAGACAGAAAATCCAGACTGAAGATGGAGATTTGGGATTTATTTTGTTCCATAAGATTTTATTTCTTCTGCACCGACTATGTGCCAGGCATTGATCTAGGCGTAGAAATTCAGTAGTAAATGAGACAAAGTTCTTGCCTTTATGGAGTTTACGTTATAGCGAGTGTGGGGGGGGAGGGGGGAAGAAACAATAAATAACCACACATACATTGCATGTCCACTGGTGAGCAGTGCTGAGAGGGATAGAAAATACAGGATGGGGTACTATCTTAAATAGGATCAGAGATAGCCTCTCTGATAAGGTAACTTTTGTGAAGAGGCCTGAAGCAACTGAGAAAATGAGCTATGTGTTTATCTGAAGGAAGAAAATTCCAGGCAAGCGCAAAGGGCTCAAGGCAGCTGTGTGCTTAGTGTTGGTGGAACCCCATAGAAAGTAGTGTGGCTGGAGAGGAGTAAGTGAGCAGGAGCATGGTAGGACATGAGGTCAGAGCAGTAAGGGACAATCTTGCAAGGCTTTGTGGGCATTGCAAGGAGAGGGCTTCATGGGAAGTGTGTGGAAGCTTCTGCAGAGACATGATCTGGCAGTTGGGTGGCAACAAGACTGAAAGGGGAGCAGGTATGGAATTGGGGAGACCAGTTAGGAGGCTACTGTAGTATCCAGGTAAGAGTAGATAGGGGCTTGGACCAGTGGGGAGCAGTGGAGGTGGTGAGAGGTGGTTGGATTCTGGATACCAACTAGGCAGTAGTGTCAGGTGGACCAGCCTGCAGAGACAAACAGAGGAGTGAGAATAGATCCCTGGGACTATTTAGGGCTGTGAAGGAGGGAGAAGGGAGATGTCAAAGGAAATAAATGGAATGCATTTGTTGGTTTTTAGGTCACTTGGATGGCCTCCTAAACAGATTTGGGTGGGGGGGCGGGAGGGGGCAGAAATGACCATGTAGTGGGCAGAGTGAAGGTGAGGGGAAGAAAGGCCTCCACAGAGCAAGTTGTTTTGAGATATTTATTTAGAGAGAGAGCATGGCGGAGAGGAGAGAGGGGGAGAGAAAGAATCCCAAGTAGGCTCAATCCCATGACCCTGGGGTCATGACCTGAGCCGAAAACAGGAGTTGGGTGCTTAACCCAGCTAAGCCACCAAGGCGTCCCTGAAATTTATGATTTTTTTAATTAAGTAGGCTTCACGCCCAATGTGGGGTTTGAACTTACAACTTTGACATCAAGTGTTGTATGCTCTACAGACTGAGCCAGCCATGTCCCTGTTCTGAGATTCTTCTTCAGCGCTGGAGAGAGAGAAGAGGGGGACAGGAAGAGGATACTTTCTAGCGGGGCATGGATTTGAGGGCTGTTGATTTGGAAAGATGAGAAGTTTTGATGTTGAGAAAGGAGCCAGCGGAGAGTGAAGGGCAGAAAAATGAGCAGGCTGCGACACGGGCCAAGCGAGTTAGAATGGAGGGGAGGACGCCCTCTGCTGGTGGGAGGGGAAAGAAGCATCGGGCTGGTCAGCGCTGGAGACCCGAGGAAGGGCCCTGCAGTCTGAATGGGCTTTCCTGAGAAATGAGGGGAGATGGCCATGCTATTGGTTCAGTGGGCAGGCTGAACATGAATTTGGGGCTCAGCGAAGCAGAGGTGCCTGTAATTGAGGTTCTAGAAACTCATCAGGAATCTCACAGTGTAGATATCTAGGAAGAATTTTTTTGTTTTTTGTGGGGTTTTTTTTTTTGCCATACATGAAGCTTTTGTGACCTTTTACAAAAGAAAATGGAATTTGCATCACATGTGGGGATGGGGTGCACCATTGGCACTTACGGGCTCCAAGGGGAGAGCTGTGACTCTTTTCTTGGGCTTCATCCCTCAAGAGAAGGGGCAGTGGCAGGAAGCCTGAGTGAGGGGGAGTTGGGAACCAGGACCATGGGGATGTTGTTGGCAGCCTGAACTGCATGGAGTGGAGCCTCTTGCCCCCTGCTACGGAGGAGATGGTGGCACAGACGTCTGTGGTGAAGGGCCGCTTCATGGGGGACCCCTCGCATGAGTATGAACACACTGAGGTGCAGAAGACAAATGAGGGCGAAAAGGTCTTTGAAGAAGACGTGGTGGTGAGTGAAGACACGAGGAGGAGGACAAAGCAAGCCTGAGCCATCCAAATCCCAGGCCAATAAAAATTGGGGAGGCAACAGCATAACCCCACTCAGTTCCTGAGCGACAGGGGGGACGGTGGATGAGCCACTCTGTCAGTAGCCTGGCTCTGGGCAGGGGCTGGGAGAGGGGGTCTGTGTTGTGCTCTGGGGCATTGGGATGTGCATAGGCTCTTGTATCCTTTTATATGTTTTTATTTTACTAGATGATATATCCACATAGTTTGAAATTCAAAGGTACAAAAAGTAATTTAGCAAAAGTGTCCATCTCATCCTGTCTGTCAGTCACATAGGTCCATTTTCGGGGGGGGGGCATTAATATAACCATTTTACGTGTGTGTGCGTGTCCAAATCTTGCTATGCAAATTGCAGTCTGGATCAGAAGCATCACCATGCTCTGAGTTAGAAATGCACAATCTTGGGCTGGCATCAGGATCTGAATTTTAACACATTCCAAGGGGGATTTGAATACACATTAAAGTTTCAGAAGCTCTACTTCCAGAGAGATTTTATGTAAATCCAAGCCTCAGCAAACACCTTACCTCTACATATTCTTTCTTAAGACAAAACAAATGGCAGCAGTTCTGCACCTTGTTTTTTTCACCTGATACATTTTGGAGATTTTTCTATGTCAGTACTCTAAAGAGCCTCCCCATTCTTCTTACCATTGTGCGAATATACCAGATATCACGGATCTTAGTCATGGAAATGCTTATCTCCAGGTTTTGGTTAGCTCTGACAAGCTACGGCACAACGGATGACCTTGTACGTAATGCCGTTTCCATTTTACCTGCACACTGTCTGAAGGTTCAATTCCTACAAATGGAAATGCTAGGTCAAAAAGTAAGGAGCCCAACTTCTCAAACTAGACAAACCTGGAATTCAAAACGCAGCTTTTGCCCTTGAATGTGGATGATACCAAAAGTCTAGGTCTGGGCCTGTGATGCCTCACCTGGCATCACCACTCCTCTCCCCATTCCCTCTGACAAACGTAACCCCTGAGTCTTATTCCTGTAAAACTGGGATAATTATAACTGCCTCATAGGCTTGTATTTCATGAGGTGACATATTTGAAGCCCCTGGCCTAGGCACATGATGAGTATTAGTTTCTATCTAATTTGTGAAAATTCTAGTTGGCAGTTCACGGGAACTAGGTGGCTGAGTGACTCTCAGGGTCTCTGGTGACACATTTTCCCTATCAAGTGGAGCTTTTCCCATAGACACCTCTCTGAAGTCCTTTTATTCAGGGTTCCCCTTGATATTGACTGTAACCAAATTTCATCTGCATAAAAATGTTATAATGTGAGGTGATGCTTGAGAAATGTTAAAGAGCAGGATCTGAAACAATATGAACTGTGACTATAATTTTGTTTTAAATATATACATAGAAAAAAGACTAGAAGGAAGTATATCAATATGTTATTAATGATTCTCTTTAGGAGGTAGGATTTCGTGTGGTTTTAATTCCTTTAAGTATTTTATTTATTTTTTAAAGTTTATTTATTTATTATTTTGAAAGAGTCAGTCAGTCAGTTGGGAGGGACAGAGAGAGAGGTAGAGAGAGAATCCCAAGCAGGCTCTGCACCATCAGGCTAGAGCCCGATGTGGGGCTCGAACTCATGAACTGCTGAGATCATTACCTGAGCCAAAAGAAACCAAGAGTCGGCTGGTTCATGACTGAGCCAGCCAGGCACCCCTCCTTTAAGTATTTAATAAACTATTTCTATATTACCTAATATTCTACAGTGAGCATGACTGCTTTATACTGCAATGCAAAATAAGAACATTTAAATATGATGACAGGATGGTATGTTTCTAGAAGAGTACATTAAGAGGGGCGCCTGGGTGGCTCAGTTGGTTAAGTGTCCAACTTCAGCTCAGGTCATGATCTCACAGTTTGTGGGCTCAAGCCCCACATTGGGTTCTGTGCTGACAGCTCAGAGCCTGGAGCCTGTTTCAGATTCTGTGTCTCCCTCTCTCCCTGCTCCTCCCTTGTTAGCACTCTCTCTCTGAATCAATAATAAATGTTAAAAAAAATTTACAAAAAAGTACATAAGAAACTGTTAATGGTGGTAGTTGTCAGTGAAGGCAGTTGGGGGGCCAGGGACGGGGTAAGAGAGACTGCTTTTTTAAAGTAGTCTTAAATATCACCCATCAGTCTTTATTACTAATTTAAAAAAGAGGGAGGAAGGAAGGAAGGAAGGAGTGAAGAAAATCTTGAGTGGAGGGAAGGGGAGAGGATGATTTTCCATGGAATTGGCATTACACTGGGCATTACCCAGGTCAGATGAGCACACAGAGGAGAGCCTTTGCACCAGGGTGAGTGGACACAGTACTCTGGCAGGGTGGCTCATCCCGTCTCCTTAGGTCCAGATCAAGGAAGAGACCCGCTTGGTGTCTGTCATCGACCAGATTGACAAGGCTGTGGCTGTCATCCCCCGAGGAGCCCTTTTTAAGACCCCTTTTGGGCCTGTCCATGTCAATCGAACTTTTGAAGGTGAGTTCTCCAGGGCCCCTCTCAAGGGCAGGAGGGCGTCTCTTCCCAACCATAGTCAGGTACATTCTGGGAATCCTGGGGAAACTGTCCACTTTCTCAGAGCAAGAACGGCTGTGGCCATATCACTTGGAAAGATGTGCCCAACAGCCTGGCATCGGTGGTTGGCATGGGCTGCCCAGTCATTGGACCCCACTCTTTTTTGCCTGAGGGTTTTCCTGCTTCAGCATTTGGCCATCTGGGCCTCAGGCTTTGTGTGGGGCTGGGCTCCCTGCCTTTCTCCACCTTCTTCCTTGATCTCTCCTCATTGCAGGGCCTGGGCCTGCAGGTGGCTGACAGAACATTACTCCTTTATCTCCCGTTAGTTCTCTGTCAGTCTCTGATTGAGTCCTTTGCAGGCCCCTCCATATGGCCCCCTGCATGGAGAAAGGGGGTGCTGTGGGGTTTGGGGCTGACCATACCACGTCTTTTTAGGACTGTCCTTGTCTGAAGCCAAGAAGCTCAGCTCCTACTTCCACTTCAGGGAGCCTGTTCAGCTGAAGAACAAGACCTTGCTTGAGAAGGCTGACCTGGACCCCTCCCTGGACTTCTTGGACTCCTTAGAGCATGACATTCCCAAAGGTAATAGCCCAAGACTTTGAGGACATCGGATCTGCCATTCTCCTCTGACATGAGTGGGAACTGGTGGCTCACTGGAGGTCCTTGAGGGTGGGGGCCTCCCCGGGGCCCAGTACAGGCTCAGCTCATAATATTAACAGTGGTACATGTCTGCAGACAAAAGGAAGTACTGTCTTCCATGTGCTCCCAACAGAAAGGAAGTCCCTCAGTGCCTCTTTTGATTTCCATATTGGTCTTGAAGGAGGCAGGTTGGGAATCCTTCCCCAAACATTTCTGAAAAGATCCCTGAAAATACCAGCCACACATCCATGTCAGCTGTCAGTTCTGTGGTTAGATCCAGTGCGTGGCACATAGCTGGTGCTGGGTGAGTGGGTGCTGACCGACTGAAGGGCAAACCAGCTGCTAAGGAAATGAGTTCGTACATTTGCTTCCTGCCATGTGTGAGGTACTTTTTAATCTTAAGATGTACAGCCTCAGAGGTCTTCCCGTTCTTCAGGGCCCATCTAGCCCAGGCACACACCCAGAGTTTGGGGGATGGGGTCACAGAGACCCCATTTCCTTTTCCTGAACCTCACCAGTCTTGGGAAAACGCTCTTGCTTGGATGCCTTAGCCCAAGAGAGTTGCCAGGCTCTGGGCAACTAGGGGCCAGACTTAAGGTGCTGACCCAGCACCCTTGCCTCTTTTCCTCCCTGTGTTTGGTGTTTGGCCAGGTGGAGGGACCTGCTGTTGATGGCAATGATAGTGGCAGCGATAAGGACAGTAATAACGATGCATAAAAGCAATGGCACTACTTGTGTGCCAGGCATCACACTCAGCCCTCTCCATCCCGCGTTGTCACAGCCAACCTGGGAGGTGCATACTGTTGTTAGCCCCATTTTACAGGTGAAGAAACAGGCTTGGAGGGCTAAACTCAACCACACGGCAAATGCTGGGCCTTAGACTCCAGGGATCTGGCATGAACTGTGGGGTCAAGTAGATTAGTGTTTCCTTTTAAGTGGGTAGTGGGAGCAGCAGGACAATACCCACGCCCACCACGCAGGGGAAACATTTCTAGGGGCCATGGCCACTTCCAGTAAGGGTGAGAGTTGGGGGGCAGAGGCAAGGGCTCTGGGGTCGGAGGGCCTGGGCTGGGATCCCGAATCTGCTGCTTCCTCGCCTTCAGGCAAGCTCCTCAATTTCCTCATGCCTCCATTTCCTCATTCCTACAAGGGAATACTGACATCTACCTCATTGGGTTGTCGTGAGAGTTGAGTTAGTGCATACACAAAATGCTTACAGCAGTGCCTCACACATAGTAAGGGCTCAAATGGAAATCAATAATTATAATAGTGCTATTTTGAGCAGCAAAAAGGCTTTAGAGGTGAGTTGGGGCAGGCCCAGGAGGATCGAGAGGGCCAAGGGGTAGGAGGCCTAGGGCAAGGCAGCAGGAGCTGCCGGTGGCTTGTGAGCAGGTCTGTGACAATAAGGCACTGGTGCACAGAGGGATGAAATAGGGCCAAGCAGGGATCTGGAGGCCATTTCATGGCTACTGCAGCCCCCCAAGGGCCAGCGATGGTCCCAAGTGGGTAAGGGCTGCCAGCAAGGAATGGCCACTCTGGCCACATGGGGGTACCTGAGTCAAACCTCACGGAGCGTAGAAAGGGGCTCCTGGATCCGCAGGGGCGATGAAGGTTGATAGGGCACTAACGCCCCATGAGACATGCTTTCCAGACTCCTGTTATCTCCAACTCTGTGCTCCCAGCGGGACCTGGGAGCCAGAGGAGACCACACATCCTCGGTTAACAGAGGAAGCCAGGAACATTGTGGTGGTGGGACTCGGCACCGAGGTCTGAGAAGAGTCTTCTTAATCCCCCTGGTGTGGGCGCAGCAGCCCTGCCTCACTGATTCTGGGAGTGGCTGGAAAGCCCCGCTCCCCGCTGACTCCTCACCTGCAGCCGGATGCGCCTTGCCCGAGGTTGCAGCACTCCCTCCAGGGCTGGCGGCCTAGGGGCCTGCCACCAGAGTGCCTCCACCACCTTGCAGCCTTATCTCCGGTGCGGTGGGGTGGGGGTGGGGGGCAGCTCAGCAGCTCGTTCCGGGCCAGTCATGGCCAGAGAGGCTGGGGAGGGGTGCTGCCTGGGGCCACCACTGCCCTCCTGAGCTGTCCTGCTGTGCCCTGGGGTCTGCAGAGTTCATGGGAGTGGGTAGCTCTGGGGGCAGAACCATCCTCCTTGTGGACGAAGGGCAACAGCTGAGTTCTTGGAACTTGGGCTGCTGTCAGGTGAGACAGATGGAGCACCAGGTCAGGCCAGATTTCTAGGCAGCACTCCGCTGGGCGGTGCTCCTTAACCTTTCACTCCATCAGCAGATAGCTACTGACAGGTGCCATGTGCCAGGCGGCAAGATGCTGTTGTGAACATGACGGACACTGTCTTTGCCTCACAGAGGGTTGGAAAGACCAAACGAAACTGGCTGCGTACTGGAAATGTAAGATAGAAGGTGCCTCTGAAGAAAGGTCACTGGCGCCTGGGGGAGCGCCTCGCCTTGCCCCACTTGGGGGCTGGAGCCCACAGAGCTCAGGAACTGCCAGGTGCGGGACGGCTGGGGCTCCAGCACTTGTGGGCTAGGCAGCAATGTCCAGTTCAGGCAGCAGAGGGCAGCAAGATGCCTGCCTGCCTGCCTGCCAGGAGCACTCCCTTTAAAATGTGGCCTTGGTTGGGGAGGAGGCAGGGGACAGAACACTGCAGACAGGTGAGGAACACGGTGCCCGGATCAGCTTTTTCTTGGGAGAGTGTGTGCAGGTGCCACCCCCGCTCCAGTCCCTTAGAAGCCTGGCTGACAGGTGCTTCGTCTTCTGGACTGGGGGGCTTGACCATAACTTGTGGCCCTGGTGTGGGGGGAGCGGCTGCTCTGAGAGAAGTGGCCCAAGGCTATTTCTGCATGTGTGACAAGTTGTGTGGCACTGGTTTGAGGAGAAAGTTTAAAACCATCTGCTATGGCTGGAGAGCCCTGTTCCCGAGTCTGGCGCCCACCTCTCTCTCAAACTTAAATCTCAGCGCTTTGCTACCTTTCTACCAGGAAGGCAGGAGAAAGTACATACCTTAGCCTGAGGCTGCCACTAGCAAATTGAGACCCCGGGCCCTGGGGCAGCCCACAAGGACTTCCTGCCAAGAGGCTCTACTCCTGACTTACCAACTTGCCCACCACCACCACATCCTCCAAAAACAGCTTGTAGAGAGGTGGCTGGCTGCCAGGGAGGAGGATGGGCATTTTGGGGAGACTTGTGAGAGACCAGGACCATAGGAGGCTACATCTCTGGTGTCTGCGGACATGGTGGCAGTGGCTGGGCCTAGCTTTCCAACATTTGCAATAGAAGTGGGTGAAGGTGACAGCAAGTGCCTGGCTCTCCAGGTAGACGCTACGTGACTCCTGGCACATTGAGTGTCTGTGTTTCCTGGGCAACCAGCTGAGCCAGGGACAAGGAGAGGACAGGAGTGTGACAGGAATGCAAGGGAGGGAGGGAGGCAGTGCTGTTGGCTGGCTGGGCCCTCACATGCCATTTCCATCTCCATCAGCACCCTTCAGCCTGCTTGTCACTGCCCCTTACCCCATGGGGGGGGGGCACTGCATTTCTCTAACCTCCCTGCCAGTTTCCCCTTGCTCTTGGTGGGGGTGGACCCTGCTGATGAGTCTGGGCCCCTTCATCTACTGGGGAGCAAGAGGTAGGTGGCCAAACCCTAGGTGGGCAGCCTTGTACAAGGGAAGGTCAGGAGCCAGCCCCTGCCAAGCAGTGCCAAGGTGCTGGCAACTGTGAACTGAAAGCAGTCTAGGCTGGGGGACTCCAGTATTTCATTTCTGCAGGGCATCTGGCTCAGGCAGACTGTGAGCTGCCTTCCCAGGTGGGCAGAGCCTGACTCTCTTCAGTTTGAGAGCTGTGGGTCTGTGGGCTCCAAGGGCGGGGACTGTCCCCAGATGATGATCTGGGTGCTGGCTGTGTGTGTGAGACTGGGTGGGGGGTTAGAGAATGTACCTTCCCAGGGTCTGTGCTTCTGGCCAAAAGCTGAATACAGTGCACTGGGGACACTTTGTTCTGTCACACCCTCGCTCTTATTACATTCAGGCAATCTGTTTTCTGTGCTGAGTGACTGGGAAAGCAGCAGGCTAGGGCCTCTAGAACTCTGAGGGTAGGTCTGGGAGGCAGACGACCTCAGGTGCCCCGAGAGTAAAAGTTGTAGAGGCTAGGGGAAATAGTACCCCCTTTTCTGGCCAGGCAGAGCCCCAGTTGGGGGCTGGTAACCCAGGCACCTTCTTCTTTCTTGACGCCACTGGCCGGCACTGGGGGAGAGGAGTGAAGCCCACGCTGTGGCTTCTACTTCACCTTCTGAAGGGATGGTGGCACCCCGTGCACGCTGCTGCTGAGCTGGGCTCTGCATTGGTGGCCTCTCCTGAGCAGGCCTGTGCCAGCTCACCTACACGTACTGGAAAGCTCTGGCTTTGACCCGGGGAAGGTGATGGCACCCTGAGCGGGGTCGAGCTGCCGTCAGGCCCATGTCTCTCAGATGCAGGGTGGCCCCTGGTGGGTGCGGACTGAGCTGTGAGGCTGTTGGGTGTGGAGTGACCAGGGTGGGCCATGGCTGGAGGAGGCCTGTGGGAAGCTGGGGTGGTGGGAGCCAAGCAGCCGGGCTGAGCTGGCAGCCGATGAAGGCTTCAGTGCAGCTCTCAGTGCATCACTGGCTGGTCCAACACCAAAACCTTCAAAGCATTTGCCTTTCTGGCAGGGCCTGGAGCAGAGCTGCGGCTGGGCCGGGGAGAGGCCTCAGTGCGCAGGGGAATAGAAGCTCCAGATCTGCATCCAGAGGCGATTTTCCCAGGCTCCTTCCTCCCACACAGGGGCTCCCTCCCTTGGTTCTGGAGCTGGATCAGGCCCTTCCCGCCAAGTCCTCATGGCTGCACAACTCAGCCCCAGGCTGGGCTGCTCCTGTCTGGGGAGCAAAAATCCAGGGCAGAACCCAGCACACACAAAGGCTCATTAGCTGCAGCCCAAGTCCCCTCCCGCCAAGCATGGCTCCCAGTCTACCAGCTGCCAAGAAGGGCTATTGAGCTGGGAGGCCTGAAACAGCCCAACTTCTGCACACCCCTGGTCAGGTCTAATCCATCTCCAAGCAGAGGCTTCTGGGGCTGTGGAAGAGAAAGCAAAGTGGCAAAGAGGGCAAACTGCACCAGGACTGCAGGACACTGGTGACTATTCCTCAAATAGGGTGAGGAAGCCTGGTGAAAGCCTCCCGGAGCTGGGCCCCATCTCCCCTGCCTGCAGACTCCACTTCCTCCCCCACTCAACCTTTAACTAGACTTGCTGACAGGAACAAAACGGACTGGGGTGTGCTTCATCTCTTTTCATTTCCTTTGCCCTCCCTCTGGAAGTGGTTTTAATGAGCAGTGAAATGGCTAAAAGGCAATCAGGAGGAGTAAAGTGCCAGATAATTAAATTGTCTTCCCTTTTCCCAGTGAAACCTTAGCACCCGGGCCAGGCTGCCCAAGGAGCTGGGGGCCCCTGCACACAGGGCAGGGCTCCACTCCATGGCATCTAGGGCGTCCCCTCCTGCCTGCCTCTTCCCAGGGTCCTGGAGCATGCAGATGGAGAGAGGCAACGCTCTGGTGGTGCTGCGCAGCCTGCTCTGGCCAGGCCTCACCTTCTTCCATGCTCCCCGCACCAAGAACTGTGGCTATATCTACGTGGGAACCGGCGAGAAGAACATAGACCTCCCCTTCATGCTCTAGGAGAGGGGGTCAGCCTGGGGAGTTTTATACAGAGTCTAAACATTATTTTCATAAACTGCAGTGAATTTAGTGTGTTTGTTCTGTCCTTCTGCTTTTCCACACCTCTACCTCCATCTGGTGTCCAGGCTCTGAGGAGAGGCCACTGTGCTGGGAGACCCCACTCTGGAGCAAGTGGCAGAGGACTGGAATGTGCCATCATGAGATGATGGGGTGGAAATTGCTGGGGGAGAAGGGGACAGCCAGAAGCCCTCTGAGGAAGGCACCCAACTTACTTCCTCGCAGTCCTGCAAGCTGAAGAGCTAAAAGCTGTCAACACAGGGCTAGGAACCTGCCCATAAACTGCCCAGAAACAGGCCCATGAACTTCCTCTGGTGGCACTCATGCAGCCTGTCACAAGAGATTAGTGACTTGTCGCTCAGTAACTGGCTAGAAATGGGCTCAAGGCCCCTGCATTAAATAGGCAGTGAGCACACATGCAGTGGTGGAGTCCATGAGCCTGGTTTATGATATTCCTTTGGGGAGAACACCTGGCCCCCAGCACTGAGCATGGCCCAAGTCAGTTACAAGACCATAGCTGCTGCTCAGGGACCCAGCCACCCTCCCAGTGTGGTCACCGGGCAGGGTGAGGGCACTGAAGCTGGTCCCGGTGCCTGCTGAGCCTGCTGGAGGAGCTGGGCTGCCCTGGTGGGATGAGGCTGGAGTGCAGGAGCTCTGGTCACGTTCTCAGGCAGCTCTGTCCCTAGTCAGTGATACAGCACCAAAGGCTTTCTTGAATAAGAGATGTTGTCTTTCAGGAGGGGTGACCCCACAGCCATGCATACTTTGTTCCAGCGGTGGCCTTTATTATAGATGGGCTTGACAGAGCGGGGAGACCAGCGGGTCAGGTACCTGTGGAGGGAGGGTAGGGAGGTGGTCGTGAGGGCAGAGGCCCATGCTAGGGCTGGGAGAGTGGGCACTGTCTCCTCAGGCCAAAGCCTTTCACCAGTTTCCCTTCTTGAGGAGCAGGGGCTTTTCCTGGGAGCAACGACCGAGCGTGCCATAAACAGATGGGCTGGGCTCTTGCTGCCGCAAGCGTGTGTGGCCAGGGTCAGGCAGCCCAGGGCCACGCGCTCCCTTGATCTTTATGAGTTGTCAATGTTTGTGTGTATACTTGCTGGGGGAGGAGGCGGGGGAAGAGGCTGCCCAGAGAGCAGATCATTCCTCTCTGGCCTCAGTCATGGGGAGAGGAGAGGCTGATGTAAGGCCTGGAGGAATCCTTCCCTCTTCCCCACTTGGCTCACTCTGCCACCCCAGCCTTCCGGGAGCTCCCACTGGGCAGCCATAACTGGTGCAGGACCCCTGCCCCTCACCCAACCCATGATAGGAGCCAAGGGTGAGGGCCCGTGGCACAGACCTAGCCCAGGAAGGTTCCTGTAAGTGGGAGGGGGGTGGGGAAAGATGGCTGCCTCCCACAGTCCTTTGACCTCCTTTGGGGATGGCCAGGGCCCTGACAGTTCCCAGAAAAGTGGCTCATGCAGGCTGGGACTGGGGTTTACTCCGTCCAGAATGAAACTTGGATCCTGTCCAGAGAGGCCCACCCTTCGTCCTGAAAGCTCAGCCATGGCAAAGCCAGGCTCCTCCCCTGCTTCCACTCTAGGCTGGGGCTCAACCCAGTCACCTCTAGAGACCCTCATATGAGAAACTTTTTCATTAAAAAAAAATCACCTTGGTTGAGAATTTTTGGATAAAACTGAAAAAAAAAATAGCTGATTTATACATTTCAGCTGAGTTCCCCTGGACCTTGGTTTCCCTGCTCTCAGCCCTGTGCAAAGGGAGCAGCTCTGAGAGAAAGTCAAAAGCTGTGGGAAGTGCTGGCCTACACTCTGAGCGTGAGGTGGGCAGGGAGGGGAGAGCTCTCCAGTGTACTGTCCATGTCAACGCCCCCAACAGGGAGACTTTTGTGTAGTAGGTGGGGCCCAGGGATGGCTTGTCTATGGCTGGGGATACTGGGACAGCAGGACAGCAAAGGTGAAAGGAGGGGAACACCTGGCAGGTCCCTGAGCTGGCATCTCTCAGTTTTCAGAGAGGGTATAGAGAGGGGGTATGGGAACAGGTTCCCCAAAAGGAATGCTTTTGGGATCAAGGACCCCAGAAGATCTTGAGGTGGACCAGGTTCTCCAGAGCTGCTGCCCTAAAGCTGTTTCCCCTCCTGCCCTGGAGAGACCAGAGGGAAGCCGGGCTTTAACTAGCCATGGGCCTGATGCCTGTGCCACACAGAACGCCAGCTGGTGGGGGGAGGGGGGCTTGGGTGGCCTCCAGTTAGCTATCTGGGGAACACTCCATCTCTAGGAAGAACTGAGGCCCCTTCCTATCTCTCCCAAAGGGGCCAGGGAAGAGGGAAGTGTGGCTCCCAAGGGTCCAGCAGAGCCTGGGCCAGTACACGGCAGCTCAAGGACCTCTGGATGGAATCATAAAGTCCCTTGCAAGGGAGTCAAACTCCCTTGTAGCCAGGACTTCCCCTCCCCCCAGAGTGGCCTTTTGCAACCCAAGAGCCCCCACACATCATCAATCCTGTGTCACGTTAAAGGACACCGGATATATGGGAGGGAGCCTGGCCTTGCTTCAAAGGCCTGAGGGCAGGATGGATTGTGTCCTCAGGCCTGCTGCTGTCTCTTTACAAGTCAGACTGGAGGGTAGGCTCAACCCCCAAATGGTCCAGAGCACAAGCGGGAAAGACAGGAAGAGGTTAACATGATCTGCTCCCCCAGGGCTGCTGGCAGATGGCCCAGCTAGCAATGTGGGAGGTACAGGTGGAGATGGGCACGGGGCCAGGGTGCTGGCGAGGTGTCAGTGAAGACCCAGCTCTGGCCCCGCACCCCCCGTGCCTGCATTTTGTTGGGGATCAGCCTTAGAAATTTGCTGTGGGTGTGGTGTCCTGTTCTGCTTCAACCATCTTTGGTCCCCTACAGAGGACAGTCAGCTGGACAGACTGAAGAGGGCAGGGGCTGTTGACGGGAGGGGGGGGGGGAGACAAGAAGGAAGACCAAAATTACTTTATAAACCTGGATCTACTCTCAACAAGGGGGTATTACAAATCTAGGAAGACGTGAGTGTGGTAATGTCAGAGATGGGGGAGGGAAAGGAGCTGTTTGAGTGTGATACAGGAATCTGCTCCTACACCAGAGGGGGCCACCCTGCTTAGGCTGAAAGGCAGACTGACTGACTTCAGGATCTAGGGGGCGTTCCTCTCCTCCACAAAAGCTCAGGACCTCCCAAGCGGCCACGTGCAGCTGTGCAGGTTAACTGCAGGACTCTAGGGAGCGCCATTTGCAACCTCATCTATGTGGACGCTGAAGCTCTGTAGTGTAGGACGTGCACAGTGGCCCTACCCCAAAGAGCCCTCCCATTTCTAAGGCCTCATTTTGCCCTTTAATAACCCTAGTGCTGGGATACTAAAGTTTGTAGAAGTGCTCTGACATTCCCATAGCAACCCAGTATGATGTCATAAACAGGGGATTAGCACATTCTAATGCCCAACCAGCAGACCTTCTTACCCTCCCTGCCCCTGTGCTAAGTGCCCAGCTGGGGAGGGAAGGGGAGAGAGGCTGAGGCTGGCAGGGGAGGCTCACAGAAGGGTGCATGGCGTCAACCGCAGCAGTGGGTGCTCATGCCGGGAGGGACAGAACGGACAACCAAGGAGCACTCTAGCTTCCCGGAGCTGTGGGATGAGCTCGTCAATGGCTTCCCCGGTGGAATACAGTAAGAGCCGAGGGCCTGCTGAATGCTCTGGGTGCACACGCCTGGGTTTGCTTACCGGTTGAGCTGTGGTTTGCTCTTCGGAACAAATCCTTCAGGAAGCCGAGGCCTGTGATTTGGGAGCAGACCTGAGTGGAGGCAAGAGCACGTGTAGGATGGTCTTGTAGCTCCCTCTGCAGCTCTTAGGGGCTAGAGGCAAAGCCCAACGGGAAGGGAGGCTAGCACTAGGTGGTGGGTATAATGAGGACTCTGGACGTCCATTTCTCTTCCAGGAGGAGCTGGAACATGGGGTGGCCAGCAAAGGGTGGGATCAGGGGATGGCACCTATAGCCCTCTGCCCCTCCCAGCCCCAAGAGGGCCTTCTACCTGCTCGGTGTGCCATCTTCACACACTCCTCAATCTTGCGGTGCTCCTCCTGGCACAGGCCTGTGATCCTTCGAGGCAGCATGCCCCCACAAGGCCGGATGAACTGACTGAGCAGCAGAACATCCTAGTGGAAAGGGAAAACTGTAACTGCAGACAGTCAGCTGGTGGGTGTTTGATATAGGGAACCAGGGCCTTGTGACCTACATCCTACCTTAGCCCTCCAAGGGGTTGATGTCTCCCTCAGGAACCAACCTGACACCATACCTTGCATACATAACTTTGCGTACTGTTCCACCTTTACCCTAACAAAAGTTAAATCCCAACGTGGAAAGATTTTCCAATGCTGTAACCAACCCCAAAGGCTCCCAGCTCCAGGAGAATCTTTAATAGATTAGAAAACAAACTCCTCAAGAAGGGTTACTCTTGGGGCGCCTGAGTGGCTCAGCACTGGACTCTGGATTTCGGCTCACGTCATGATCTTACAGTTGGTGAGACTGAGCCCCACGTCGGGCTCTGTGCTGAGCATCAAACCTGTTTAACATTCTCTCTCTCCTCCTCCCTCTGCCCTCCCCAGCTTGCCCTCAAAAAAAAAAAAAAAAGAAAAAAGTGCATTAATCTTTCAAGCACCAGCAGCATCTTTCCTGGAAATGAAAGGTCTATTATTCTCCCTGGGTGAGACAGAGGGCACATCATAGATTTCCACATAAGAAGAAAAACAGGAAAATTGGTACTATTTCTTTTTTTTTTTCCCGGTACTATTTCTATCCCAAAGCCTACAGGCCACAGGCCCAGAACACATACAGACCACCCCCCAACTTATGGTGTTCCCTTGAAAGTGTGAGGCAGCGTATGAGCCGAGGAGGAGGGGACCAAGGTTGTGAAGTTAAACTCCACATTGTCGAAGACCCCTGTGAACAGATGTGAATGGATTCTCAGGCTGCCTATGGACCATGAGACTGCTTTGTGTGAGTCAAGGGAACAAGGACAAACAGAGCCAAAATCAAGACAAGACACCACTTACCCTTCCAACTTCCACAGGGTGGCTGAGGGGGTTAAATAAAAGCCACTATTTCCCGACGGAGATGGCAGCCCCGCCCACCCGAGGGGCTGGCATGCCAGTCTAGGCAGTCGTGTTCCACAAACTGACTTGCTGCCCTGGCAGGCGCCTCGCTGCATAACCGCAGATTTGTTTTAATCACTGGACAGCTCCTGAGGGACCCCGGCCCCCAATTCCCACCCCTGTAATCTTTAGAATCTGGTGAAAAGAACTTGGATTAGATTATCCAGGCCTAATAAACTGGGCCCACAGCCCCAGCCCCCACTGTAGGCTGCCAAGCAAGCGGACAGCTTTGTGTAGTTCAGGCTAACATTGTTCGGAGTGGAAAGAGGTAAAAGGAAAACAACTTTAGCCTTTACCTCGGAGGGGATAGGATTTCTTCTGCTGGATAAACACAGCCAAATCCATTTCCTGGAAACGCTGGTAGAAAGAGTGCCCCATGCTGGTTAGGCCGGTGTGGGCTTCACCTCCCTATCTTCAGCTGGGATTCTAAGTATGGACACAACCCCATTAGCTTCTATGTCACAAGAAGCTGTCAACACTGCTCTGTGACCTGCAGGCTTCCGATTACTCCAGGCAGCCATGTGCAGAAGGGCCCAGGGGAGAGTGAAAGGAGCCCCTGCTCCTTGCTGGGTGGCCCAGAGCCAAGGCTCCTGGCCCAAGAGATTAGTTGGGTCATTCTGTTCAGATCCCATGGGCATGTGGCCTCTCCTGCTCTTACCACCTGACCGGGATCTCTGCCCTTAGTCATCCCATTCCACAGAGGGGCACAGGGACAACTTGCAGGTCAAATTGGCCCAGAGCCTGAATCACCTGAAACCTAAAAATAGGGTGCTTAATGTCACCAATAGAACTCTGAAGGACAAGTATGGATTTTTCTAGGGCTGCGTCCTTTCCCCCAAGGCTTCCCTGTTTCTAGAGAGGATGGTGAGCAGTAGTCAGAGGACAGTAGGCTCTGCCTGGGTTTGTATCCCCGGAGTTTATATCCTCTGATAGGAGCTGGGTGAACTTAGGCAAATTCTTCAACTTTTCCTTGCCTCGAATTTCCTCATCTAGAAAACAAGGGTCAAAAAAATACCTATTTCATAGGGATATTGTGAAAGCTAAGGAAATTAAGACCTGTAGATGCTATAACAGTGCCCGACACGGAGCGTGCACTCAGTGCGGGTTACCTTATTATTCAGCATTATCATCTTTCCGTGGAGACAGCAGCTCTAGAAGAGCTGGAGCAAACAGCAGCCTTTATGAGCTTCATACGGAAAGAGACAGTAATGTGTCCCCAGGTCAGAGTGAGGACTCTCCAAATATACCCTCCTAAGAAAAGGAGAAAAGCCAAATCTAGATCCTGATTTCATCCCCTTGGGAACCCATCTTGCAAGACTGGGTTACAGGGCCCTGGTGGTCCGAACTGCATGCAACCAGACCATGATCTAAGTTAGTGACTCTCAACCCTGGCCACATATTAGAATCACCTTGGGACTTTTAAAAAATAATGATGGCCAGGGTCCACCCCAGACCAATGGAATCAACATTGGGGAGGGTGGGGTTGGGGGCTGGGGTTTTTTTTTTTTTTTTTTTTTTTTTTAAAGCTCCCTGGCGTAGCCAGGGTTGAGAGCCATTAGACAAAATGTTCCTGTCTTCGGTGGCTCCATGAGATGCAGTGGCTGGCTGGTAGGGTTGGGAAGTGTGGATGCTGCTTAAGTGAAGCAGGGACCATGACCTCCACGACATGCAGAACTGAGTGTCTGAGCAGACTCACCTCATAGCCATACTTGTGTTTCAGGTTCCACCGGCAGATGGGGCACTGGCCAGTGGGGTTAGGGGGGTTTGGACTTTCCTTGGGAGTCCCTGTCATCCGACCTTCAATCTAGGAGGCAGAGAAAGACAGCCAGTGAGAAAGAGGGCCACATGGGGCCTCAGATCTTTGAGCAACCCCCAGAATGGTGAGATGCTGGGGAAAGTTCATCTTTGGGGATCTTGTGGGAGTAGCTAATAGGTCTCCCTACCTGACTATGCTGGTGGTTCTACAGCTTTTGTAAGCTGGGCCTTAGGAGTAGCCACAGAGACATGATTTGGTGGCATTTAGGAGTAGTAGCAATTAGGGGTGTGTGGGTGGCTCAGTTGGTTAAGCGTCCAACTTTGGCTCCAGTCCTGATCTCTCGATTTGTGGGTTCAAGCTCCGTGTTGGGCTCTGTACTGACAGCTAGCTCAGAGCCTGGAGCCTGTCTTTGGATTCTGTGTCTCCCTCTCTCTCTGCCCTTCTCCCACTCATGCTCTGCCCCTTTCTCTCTCAAAAATAAACAAACATTAAAAACATTAAGGGGCGCCTGGGAGGCTCAGTCGGTTAAGCATCCGACTTCTGCTCAGGTCAGGATCTCGCGGTTTGTGGGTCCCCCTCTGTCTCTGACCCTCCCCTGCTTGTGCTGTCTCTGTCTCTCAAAAAAAGAAAAAAAAGAGTAGTGTCAATTAGACTTAATGTTGTGGCAAGAGGGAGGGGTTTGCTGTATCAGCTCAACGCTACCTTTCTTTCCTAAAACAAAACAAAACAAAACAAAACAAAACAAAACATACCAGAGCATCATGCTTTATGCTTTGGGATAAAGTAATAAATGCATATGCTAAGAAGTTTCAAATGCTGCAGGGATACACAGTTAAAAGGAAGTCTCCCCCCCCATCCCACATATCCTTCTCAGAGGAAGCTGCCGTTTCCAGCTTCATCTTACAGAGGTAATTCTATGCCAGTGGTTCTCTACCAGGCAGGATTTGGCCCCCCAGGGGACGCAGGACAATGTCTGAGACATTTTAGACTGCTACAGCTGGGGGATGGGGTGCTACTGGCATCTCGCTAGGAAGCTGCTAACCGTGCTACAAGGCACAGGAGAGTCCCCACAGCAGACTTAGCCAGCCCCAGCGCCAACAGCACTGAGGCTGAGGAAGCCTGATCAATGCCTGTACAGCCAGGTATTGTGTGCCCCTCCTGCTTTTTCTCTGTTTAAAACACATGTGGGAAGATATACTCCCCCACTTTCCTCCTTGCTTTCATCACTTTGGATGCCACCTTTCAAATCCTGCTGAGGCCACGTGTGCAATGACCTCCGCCATTGCTGCTGTATCCTGTGACACAGCCTTGGGATTATTAAGTGCAATAAGCCAATGATCTGGGAGGCAGCTCTGATTACAAGAGGGGGAGTTTAGAGAGCCTTGTTGATTGAGGCCATGGATTATGAGAGCGAGGTTTGGACAGGTCTGAGAGACTCTGGGACGAAGGCAATACTGTCTCCTGGGAGAGAACTGGCAAAAGGGAAAGGGAACAGGATTCAATGCACGGCTGTGCGGGCACCGCTCCCTAACTTTCTACCAAGGCTACCACAGCCACGCCAGAAATGGAGAAGTGCATTAGGGAAAACATGAAGATGTGTGGTAGGTCTTGGGAGGAGGTTAAGGTGGACCTGGTGAAGGAGAGAGCTAACATTAACTCCCCACTGTATGCCTGGCTCTGTGCTAATAATAGTTCACATGTATCACCTCGTTTCACCCCTATGACCTAGTGAAGGAGGCATCATAATCTTATTTTATAGATGAAGTGAGACCCAGAACGTGAGAAGTACCCAAAGTTAGCCAGGGGTCTCATGGTGCCACAATGTCTCCATGTTTATTTTGCAAATAGCAAATTCACGCCCCATATGGAAAACACTCCATATTCAAAAGCCAGATATATTTTTTTCCACCAGCGTGGAGTTTCTAGGGTGAATACTTGTTTTCACTTTGAATAAGTGAACAAAAGAGGTGCCCAGAGGGGATGGGAGCCCCCTAAAAACCTTTGAGGTTACCCAGTGAAAAGCGGGAGGAAGTACTCTGGGGAAGACCCAAAGAGGGAACCCTAAGGGCTTGTCCTGGGGATAAGACTGCCTTGAGGAGGCTCGAGTGTGGCTGGCTGCCAGAAGGGTTAAATCCCTGGTTGACATGGAAGTTAGAGGCTTCTGGGAGCTCTGTGGAGTGGTTGAGGTTTTCTTGGAAACATGGTAGGCCATGTGAAAACAACGTTGTCTTTTAGGGATTATAGGATAATCTAGGCCCCATGACTCCTTGAGGAAGGGAGGTGAGATGGGCCCAGTGAGGGAAAGGGGGGAGTAGGTGGATGAAGAATCAGTCTAGCTTCTTAACTGGCAGACAGGCAAGCCGAGGCGCTAGTGAGCCCAGGGCCCAGAGAGTGTCACTTAAGGAGTAGCTTGGTCATTCTAAGCAGGAGAGAAAGGGACTGAGATCCACGCTCCCTGCCACAGATCAGCTTACTTGGGCTTTCTAGTCTTACCACTGCCTTGGTTTCCCCTTTGGAAAACGGATTTATCGCCCACCAAAGAACATATCAACAAGGACCTGTGAGCCCTTGTCATATAAGATGCCACTTTAATCAAGTAACAGATGCTTTAGTCCAGGCACAGTGGCTATTTCTGATTCAACCACACTACAGCGTACAGCTTGAAAAACAGTAGACTGCGGGATTTGTAGTGATAGAGGGAGCTGCTCCCGAAGCCAGGAGTCCAGTTTGGGCCTCCATCCCTCCCTCCCCGGTGGCTCCAAGCGTTAAAGCAGTTGTAAGTGGCCAACTTGATGATACTTACTATAGTTGTCTTCCCTTCTTGGATCTCCACCACTAGAGATAAAGGGGAAAAATTAGGTCAGCCATTTAATAAGGAACAGGGAGTTTCAAATAACAGTTCAAATTCTACACATGAAGAAAAACGGAGCCTTCGGTCTGCACTCTCCCACGGTCCCCACCTGGAAGAGACAGTGTACAGGGTTCACCTTCAAGTGCCAAGGCTCTATGCCCTTAAAGCTAGAGGTGGGGGCAAGCCTAGATGCCCAAGTAATATCATCTCTCTGGGATTAAGGGTCTCCACATTGTTTTTGTCATTCTAAGCCAAGATTCGTGTTGGTTCTAAATCATGGGAATTGGCAAAATCCTACCCTACAATGCCTAGCAATATGACCTCAGAGGTGGGGTGGGGGAGAAGGATTTAAAAGACCTTCAAAAGTACCCACTTCGTGTGTCCCTTCATGACAAGAATCAGACAAATGTGGCTCTGACTCCAATGTCTTAGATACAGAACCGAACTAACACTGCACCAGTGGCCCCACAGCAGATGAGCAAATAGCACTCCTAGAATTCCACCTAGGACGCCGGGTTAAAGCCGTGTGAGGCAGCGGTGTGAGTTAACTCCTCTCCTGCAGGCTTGCATTTGTGCCATGTGTACACTGGAGCGGGTGGTGGGAGAGAGGGGCCTGCTGACGCTGGCCCAGGCAGAGTTTTCAGGAGAGCGCTGCAGTGCCAAATAGAGCTCTCTGCCTATTAAGGTCTGAGGCAGTCAGAAGAAAACTCGAGGGCAAGACAGTAAGTCACACACATCCATCAGGCTGTACGTAGTCATTCCTTGTGTACTCAACCAGGATGCAGAATGACAACTTCAACAATATTCAAAGAAGAACCAAGCCCGTGGCTCACATTCGGCAAACGTAATCAAACAAAGTTCTTGGAGGGGCGCCTGGGTGGCTCAGTTGGTTAAGCCTCTGACTTATGACTTCGACTCAGGTCATGATCTTGTGATTCAGGAGTTGAAACCCCACATCAAGCTCTGTGCTCACAGCTCGGAACCTGGAGCCTGCTACGGATTCTGTGTCTCCCTCTCTCTGCCCCTTCCCTGCTTGGGCTCTGTCTCTCTTGTTCTCTCTCTCAAAAATAAACAACAACAACAACAACAACAACAACAACAAAGTTCTTGGAGATTCTCCCTTGTTCTCCCAGTTTCTTTAGAAAGAGAAACCACTGCCATTTGCATAAGCTGGCACACGGCACATGCTCAATAAATGGTAACTAGCTAGCATCAAGACCACCAAGTACTTGTCATGGTTCTATCCTGACTACCTATTACTATAACAGAAAACTTAAGTCCACATAGCTAGACTGCAAACTGTCTCCCTAAATACTGAAACTGTATTTTAACAGCAGCGTGACTACCATGATGAGTTTACTCAGCTTTAGCCAAGGCAAGGAGTAGTGCAGATCAGAAAGAATTTAAGGTTCTTCCTGTTAAGAATCTAGTGAAGGGGCACCTGGGTGGCTCTGTAGGTTAAGCGTCCTACTTCAGCTCAGGTCATCATCTTAAGGTCAGCAGGTTTGAGCCCCGCATCGGGCTCTGTGCTGACAGCTCAGTCTGGAGCCTGCTTCAGATTCTGTGTTTCCCTCTCTGTGCCCCTTCCCCATGCATTCTCTCTTTCTCTCTCTAAAGTAAGTAAACATTAGGGGCGCCTGGGTGGCTCAGTCGCTTAAGCCTCCGACTTCGGCTCAGGTCAGATCCAATGTTTGTGGGTTCGAGCCCCGCATCGGGCTCTGTGCGGACAGCTAGCTCAGAGCCTGGAGCCTGCTTCCAGTTCTGTGTCTCCTTCTCTCTCTGCCCCTCCCCCTCTCATGCTCTGTCTCTCTCTGTATCAAAAATAAATAAAACATTAAAAAAAATAAAGTAAGTAAACATTAAAAAAGAACCTAGTGAAAGTTATAGACCTTTTCCTGGAAACACGCTCATAAGCACAAATACAATCAGGGACTTCAGGGGACTCACAGACCCCTGAAGCTGTGAACAAAAACGGTAATGCTTTTTTCATTCAGCGGTGGCTGTACATGAGCTTATTCTCTTTATGCCTGCCCATATTTTCTAAAGTTTCTAAAATAAACATGTACTGCTTTTGCAATAAAAAATAAACAAGAAAAAGAGAGAAAGAGAATGTCTGAGAAAAAAAATGAGGCAATTCTAAATTCTAACTCAACCAGAGGCCCAAGGCAGCATCTGTGATCACTGAGCTCTGTGACCAACACTTAATTGGACACAGACTGCCTGGAATTGTCCCCCATTTGTTTTCTGGGCAAGGCCATTCAAAAGTCTCATTACTCCAAACAACCAACCTGAGAGCCCCTCAATGTTCCAACTCCAGATACACAAAGGAGAAACGATGGCCAGAAAGGCCCTGTGGCTTCCTCCGGAACATTGTAGTTACTAATCGATTCAAAGACAAACTAGTTTTCTCCCAGTCAAGGAAAATGCGTCACACCACACTCAGATCTACTTGTTCAGAACAGAGACCAACCTAGGCACAGAGACCAACCTAGGTGGGATGTGGGTGTGCCTCAGCCTGATGCTCAGTCAGGAGGCCAGCACAGCTGCAGCGAGACGGTTACTGTAGTGTGTCAAACTACTAGTGCAGGGGGAGCAGAGAAAGGACGCAGCCCCAGCTCAGAAGGGCTTCCAGGCACCCCAGAAACTTTGCAAAAAACAACGTGGGAGAGGGACAGAGAGCAACCAGATCTAAGCAGCAACCGGTGAGGGGCAAGTTTTTAAGAATCCTGGTAGGAAGCAAAGGGAGAGCCACATTCTGGTACCCTCGAGCCTGCAGAACGACGGCTCGAAACACAAAGAGGATAAACATGTGGTTCCCCTCTCTGTGGAGGCACTTGGGTCCTAACCATGAGGTAAACAAATCTAACAGAACACACATCACTCCCGGCAAAGAACCAAACCCTGAAGTCATCTCACTGGCCCCTGGAAAAGAGATCAAAGCCTGTGGCCAGCTCCACAGTTCACTAGCTCCCCACACAGCAACTCTGAGCCAGTGAATCATCTTACTATAACCCAGCTCACAATAGGCAGATGCTTATCTTATGCAGACAATTTGTCAAACCAGAAGGAATGACCTGAGAACTCGTGCAAGATAGAGTGTGATCAGGGCTGTGTCTCAGTGCAGGGTCAGGAGGCCTGGCTGGAGCCTGTAGAGGCCCCTAGCAGATTTTAAGCCTCTGAAAACAGGAGATAGGAATCAAAATAGTATTGCTTTTCAGTGTGCATACAAAAACAAGTCAAAACAAACAGAACCTGAGATCCATTTTGTCCCTGGCCTCCTCTCCATTCAAAATGGGGACAGCCATGAAAAGCTGGACTAAGAGGTTTAGGCACTAACAGAAAACTTGTCTGGAAATAGAATCACCCTTGTGTTCGGAGATATGGCTATTATCAAGTAAACTAAGGAAAGACATGAAGCAGTTTTCAGAACTGGAATTAGGGGTCGAATCTTCTAAGACAGGCACTTCTCATACACATCAAATAATCCGTCCCATGAGACACATTTACTGAGCACCCGTGGAGAGTACAGCCCCCCTCTATCTACTGTGGAGAGTTACAACAGAATAGGAAGACACTCTTTGCCCTAGAGGAGAAAAGGGAAAGAAACCAAGTATGGGAACTTCATTACAATAAAAGTCCATGGCTTGTAAAGAGGTCCTTTGAGTACTTCAATAAATACTCGCCTAGGATGGAGTCCAAGATAACTGAATTATAACAGTCTAGAGCAAACAGCACTGTGGGGAAATTGCAGTGAACGTAGAAAGACCTTGATGGCTACATAAACACAGACAGTGAGCTGCAGCAGTATAAAGACCCAACTGTTTAGTAAAGCTGGAAGGGAGGACACATGAAGGATGTGGAGGGTGCTGCCCCAGGAAGTGCCCAGAGAGACCAAGTCCTTCTTGGAAAGGATCCATGGAAACCAAGTCCCAAGCAGAATAGGACAGAACAGAGTCACTGACGGTTAACAGGCAGCACTCACAAGTCTTAGGGGAGGGCCAGGGAGTCGAGTGGGTATTTGGGATGTGGGGCAGTACTTCTGGCCACTGACTACTTTTCTCAAACTCTTTCCCCACTCCCTTCTTTCATCTTCAATTCTACTACCAAAGTTTTCTGATTCTCTCATCACCTACCCTGTTCTGTTCCCCTGGACCTCTGGGGGGAATGTCCCTCTGTACTATGCTTCACGATGCTTCTTCCACTAGCAGGCTACTCTGGACTATGTCCCTTGGAGTCTGGAAAGCCCCCAACTCACACACTCCTCTTTTACAGCTTTTAGCTATAGAGCTGTACATCCTGCCATACACATCCCTGTCTGAAATGCTAAGTCCTCCAGAAAACCTCTTAGCTAACAGCAAAGGATGAAGAAAATTCCCTCAGCCTTTACCCATTTCAACACACTGTGCTGGTTTCTGATAGATGATTACTATTCATTCATTCAGATAGTCATGCGTGTTTATTTTTCTTGTTTTAAATACTTAAAAAATTTTTTTAAAATTATTTATTTATTTATTTTTGAGAGACAGAGACACAGTGTGAGCAGGGGAGGGGCAGAGAGAAGGAAACACAGAATCTGAAGCAAGTTCCAGGGTCTTGAGCAAGCGTTCAGTACAGAGCCTGACGCAGGGCTCAAACCCATGACCATGAAATCATGACCTGAGCTGAAGTTGGACACCCAACTGACCTGAGCCACCCAGGCACCCCTTTAAATATATTTCTTTCCCACAGGGCACCTAGGTGGCTCGGTCAGTTGAGTGTCGAACTCTTGGTTTTGCCTTAGGTCATGATCTCACAGTTTGTGGGTTTGAGCCCCACATTGGGCTCCATGCTGACAGTGTGGAGCCTGCTTGGGATTCTCTCTCTCCCCCTCTCTCTCTGCCCCTCCCCAACTCGTTCTTTCTCTCAAAAATAAATCAACTTAAAATTAAAAAATTTTAAATACATTTCCTTTCCAAGAGGGTAAGGCAGCAATCTTTCTCATAAAAAGCACTAATGGTCCTCAGAGAGTTAACTGATGTGAGTTGGCTGGGGAGCGGGGGGGAAACCACAGGGATGCCCTTCCGTAGAGTATCATGGTGATATCAATGGTAGGGCAGGGAAAGTGCTGGCTCTGCTTCCAAGGCCATCACTTACTAGCTGTGTGATCCTGGGCAGCTACTGAACTCCTCTGGGCCAGATTTTCTCATTGTAAAAATGTCAGTAATATCCACCTTTAAGAACTGTCGAGAAGGGGTTGCCTGGGTGGCTCAGTCAGTTAAGTATCTGACTTCGGCTCAGGTCATGATCTCATGGTTCGTGGGTTTGAGCTCCACATCGGGGGATGCGGGGGGGGGGGGGGGGGACCTCTGACAGCGCAGAGCCTGGAGCCTGCTTCGGATTCTGTGTCTCCCTCTGTCTCTCCCCTGCTCACACTCTGTCTCTCTCTCCCCAAAATAAACAAACATTAAAAAAAAAAAAGAATCGTTGAGAAAACTGAATAAATGTATGTGGAGCACAGTGCTTGCAGCAGGCACACACTAAACCACAATTTCCATTTTTATCTTCCTTCACTTTTGCTTTTTCCATGATCTTTTTTTGCTTTTTGGTGTCCCTCTTGTCAACCTTTAGACCAGGCTTTCTCAACAGCAGCACAACTGACATTTCATGCCAGGCTGTCCTTAGCTGGGGGTGCCATCCTGTGCACTTTAAGATGTTTTGCAGCATCCCTGGCCTCTGCTCACCAAATGCCAGGAGTACCAGCTGTGACAACCAAAAATATTTCTAGATCTTGCCAAGTGTTCCCCGGGGGGACATAACTGCCCCAGTTGAGAACCACTGCTTTAGGCTGAGAGTCTCTACAGGGAAGTGTTGGATGCTTATGAACTCTGACTATAATTAAGGAGTACTATCTGTCACTTGGAAAAGTACGATGCTTGAATATTTTCAGCAAAACACCCAGCTTCCTCCCCACAACTTTAAGTAGTATGTCAAGACATAGTGTTTTCATTTAAAGGCTCTGAAGACAGGTAGTTCTCAAGCAGAATAACGAATATGGTATTGCCTTTATGTAAGGTCACATCAATTCAATGATTTAGCTTTTATGTCTGACAGTGAGTAACACCGAAGAGTTACCAACCCAGATATTTATGGAGAGAAGGAGTTCAAAGACCGATCTGATGATACAATCCATCATTTCACAAAATCTCCAACTGAAAAAATTTGATTCTCAGATGCTCTTTTGTATACAAACAAAAAACCCAATTCCTCTTTTACATTCTCTGGGAACATGGCAAAAAACTGTTTTCAACTTTCAATTTCACAATGGATATACAGCAGCTATTAGCCTGACACTTGGTAGACACCCTCAAAAATATTATGGGCATATGCTTATTTTGCAGCACGAGTAGAAATGAAACACCTTACCAAGTCCTTTCTGTCACCAGCATGATCTCTGTGGTATCTTTCTTTACTAGTGGATAAACCAGGCAATATCTGAATTATGCTGTTCTTTCTAGTAAATGTTCCATTTCCCCTTCTCAGCTAAATTCTTCTAACATACCTATTTCTGTTTCTTCATGAAATCTCTCTTTGATTTCCCCAAACTGAGACCCCCTCGACTCCCCCAAATCTAGGAGCTGGAGGCCAAGCCCAGCTAGCTGGTTAGGGCTGGGCCTACCAGGAGCCCTGCCTGCTACTGCTGTTTGAAACCTAAAAAGAGATCCTTTCTGAGACAAATCTAACGGATTCTTCATCAGGTTCTTCTTTTTTGGACTTTTCTGCTCCCTCTGACAACAAGGATGCCCCTTTCCCTCTGGATACCTCTCAGCTTTAAAGGATATGCTGGCCAAAACTATGCCAGAAACTTAAAAAAACAAAAACAAAAACCCATATCACTTCTTTTGGACATCACTCATCCTTTCTTGCTTCCAGCAATGCACAAAGGAAGACTATGTCCTGAAAAATCTTTTCACTCTCTGCCAGTCCATCCTTTGTTACAAAACATTTTACAAGAATTTTACAAGAAACATTCCCTCATTAAAACTTCCAATTGGGTTTCTGATAGCCAAATCTCCCTGTATTTAGTCATGTAAAAACTTCCCATTTATTGGAGCATAGACATATCACCTCATTAGAACCTAGCTTCTCAGGAAAGGGGCTGTATCTTCTCTTTTCCAGAGTCCCTTGGCAGTTTGAAGTACAGTACTTGGCCTTCAGTGAGCTCTCAGTTCAACGCTGGAAATCAGGCTGCCTTTCCAGACTTTATTATTGAAAAGGAAAACCACCATCTAGCACTTGTCTGCTTCAGCTGTTCAATGGCTTTTCCACCTTAGCTTCCACTTCTCTGGGAAGTGGCCACAGCAGAAAAAACGGCCATCAGAACACAGCATTTTCAGATGAAAAACGGGAGGATAGCCGCATATCCTGGTTCAGGGATTTTTTTTTTTTTTTTTAACGGGGGAGGCAGCTGCTGGGAGAATACGGAAAGCAAAACTAACACGCATTTCCCGAAAACTTTTCTGAACCCTGGGGCAGGTTTCTTCCAGTTCTAACTAAGCAGAACTTTCATTCCGTCCTCCCCCTCCCTCACCAGTGAGAACACCTGCGAGCAGTAGGAAGTCAAGATAATAGCTTCAGGGTCAGGAAAGTGCTTTCAAGCACCCTTCGAGCGCAAGCATCTCCCGCGTTTCAGGATCGCGCGAAGGAAAAGGAGGGAGGGGTGTACGGGGGCTGAGAGAAGCAACCTTGACTGCTCTTTTCCTCAACGTTGGGAGGTAGCCGGGACCCAGGACTCACCTTCCCTGAACCCGCGAGCTGGAGGCCGAGCCCAGCAGGTAGCGACTGGACCAGGCAGAAACCCTCGGAGCAGCCGTCCACAGGGATACACCAGCAGATTGAGGGCCGCCATCTTGAAAACTAACAGTGACCTCTAGTGCACTTCCGCTTCCGGAACGGCGCGCGCGCAGCCGCAGTGGTGACCAGGAAGTGTGCGGCTCTGGGCGTCTCGCTCCGTTATTCTTGTGTTTCCACTTACCTCGCCTCTCCGGTTTAGGGCTAAACCTGTAGGCCTCTGTGTCAAGTCTGTGAATCATTCCGAGGGTCTAGGGCAGGTATTCTAGTTCCCATCTTCTAGGCCTCGAAGTCCCAAAGTCTCTTTCATTTACTGACAGGTTTTTTGTTTTTGTTTTTGTTTTTGTAAAATCACATACATTACCAGTATTTCCTTAGAGGTTTTCCAATTGGTATGTGGATTTTTTGCTTCTTGTAGGTGGCACTAGGCCTATACAAAGAGGTTGAAATGGTTAGGACTCTGGTTCTGGAACATCAGGTATCAGGTAGACCTGGGATAGAATTCCTACCTTCTCCACCAATCTCTCCCCCAACCCCAGTACACACTTGTCTTTCATTCTCCTATATCTAACACTTTCCTTTGGCCTCAGGGCCTTTGCATAGGTATTTCTTTTGCCTACTCTTTGGCCACCTGGGTAAAACTGCTTATTTCTCAAGAGTTCAGCTTAAAATTCACTTCCACATTAGAGTCTTACTTAACAGGGGTTACTGGCTCTCAGCACTAGATAACTCCATTTTAGTACTGGGCATAGTCATGGTTTCACATCTATTTGTATAATATGTGTCTCTCCACCAAACTATAAGCTCAATGAAGGCAGAGATATTGTTTTTTGTTGTTGGTGACTTCCATCTCCAGCAATTAGCACAGTGCTGACACATAATAAATGCAATGTATAGTTGTTGAATGAATGAGTAGAATCTATCTTAGACAGTTGTGAAGATTAGATGAGACTTAAGAGCTCAATAAACAAAAGCTAATTAATAAGGCAGTTACTGAGATGGCCCTCCGTGCTCAGTACTTTACATAAGTATGATGTGCTTGTGTAATGAAGAAGCTTGCAGTACTTAAAGCACAACTGCCCATTTCCCCCTCTTTTGGATTTGCAGGATAAATAAGATGCTCCTCTAGAGCTACATAAGAAGCATACAGAGCTCAATTCTTCCACTTGGTGGATAGAGTATTACTTTCCCACTCTCCATAATAAACTTGAAAGGGGATTTTCTAGTTTTCCTACTCTGACTCATAAATGGGAGAATCAAGCTCATTAAATGACAGAGCTTGTTTCCTGATAAAGAGGAGGGAAAAAAAAAAGAGGAGGGAAGGAGCCCATCTTCCAGTTGGGATTGTCACCCTGGTGGACTAAGAAGATGCAGATTAGCTGTTCCATGGGGAGGTTGAGTGATAGCACCATGGACAAGGAGAACAGTAGAAATGTGGCATTGGATTACCATAAAACATTGGGTTCAGCAAAGGCAGATCCTGGAGAGAGGTCAGTATGAGTGAGTGAGACAGATGACCCATGGATTCGGAGTGGAGGAGAAGGTTTTGGTGGGGTATATGTTGTCATGTCCTGGCCAGGATCAGGAAAACCTTGGCTTTCCCTATAGCTTCCACTTTCCTTCTGTATGATGACCTTGAGCCCTTCATGCTTGCACCATTTACCATTTCTTTACAAGTCCCCAGTTTCTGGGGATCCAGTTACAACCAGGGCAGTAAGAGAGCCCCCACCTGGAACTCATTTTGGACACAGTGAGCTAAAGTATTCGAGTGCCAACCCTTTCTCCGTTGTCTTATCCTGACTTATTATAATCACATTTTATTTTAAAAAACAACTTGTGGGGCACCTGGGTGGCTCGGTTAAGCATCTCAATTCAACTTGGGACATGATCTCACAATTCATGAGTTCAAGCCCTGTATTGGACTCTGTGCTGACAGTGCAAAGCCTGCTTAGGATTCTCTCTCCCTGCCCCTCCCCCGCTCACACTTTCTGTGTATCAAAATAAATATTTAAAAAACAACTTAAATTTTATATAAGGACAAATAATGTGTTATTTTAGAAAAAATAAAACAGTAAGGTAAAAAGGAAATAAATATCATCCATAATCCAGAGATAAACATTATATACATTTAGCAAAATGAAATAATAAATGATACTTTGTAATATCTTATTATTTTTATGAATCCATTTGTTATTAGTCCCTACATGAAAAATAAAATTCTTTGAGACCATATTTTTCTCAGGAGACTAGCTTAAATTTTTTTTTAAAGAATAACCTGTGTAAAAAAGACACAAATGATCAGTGTGCAGCTTGATGAGTTTTCACAAAGGGAATATACTACCCACACCAACAAGCAAAACATTAATAGCAGTTCCTGGGACACCTGGGTGGTTCAGTCCAGTAAGCATCTGACTCTTGGTTTCTGCTCAGGTCATGATCTCACAATTTCATGAGTTCGAGCCCGGCATCAGGCTCTGTGTTGATGGTGTGGAACATACTTGGGATTCTCTCTCTCCTTCTCATTCTCTGCCCATCCTTCACTCCTGCTCTCTCTCTCTCAAAATAAATAAATAAACTTAAAAAAAAAGAACATTAGTAGTCGTTCAGAAGACCCTCTGGTGTCCCCTTCCAGACACCATCCCTCTTCAAGAGAAATCATTATCCTAGCTTTCGGCATCATAAATTGCTTTTTCTTGCATTTGAACTTTGTGTAAACAGAATCTTACATTTCATGTACTCTTTTGTGGCTGCTTTCATCTACTTATCAACAGTCTGTTTGTGAGATTCATCTATAGTGCCATATATACTTGTCATCTATTCATTATCATTGCTATATAATGTTCTACTGTGGATGCAATATGCTTTATTTATCCTTTCTCTTGTTAATAGGATATGGATACTTTCCAGTTGGGACTACTAAAAATTGTGCTGTCATGAACATTCTGCACACAAGAACAAACTTCTCTCAGGAATATATCTAGCAGTGGAACAGTTGGGTCAGAGGGTATGTATATACTTATATAATAGAAATAGATACTGCCAGTTTATTCTGGTACTACTTGTGTATAAGAGTTCTAGTTGTTCTACTTCCTTATCAATGAATGATATTTTTTATACTCTTCATTTTGGCCACTCTGGTGAGTATGTCATAGGATTTCATTGTGTATTTAATTTATATTTCTCTTATGCCTAATGAAGATGAGTCACTTTTTATATGTTTGTAAGCCATTTAGATATTTTCTTTTGTAAAATGTCTGTTCAGGTCTTTGGCTCTTTTTAGATTAGGTTATCTGTCTTTTTCTTATTGGTTTGTAAAAGTTCTTTATATATTCTGGATGCTTGTCTTTTGTTGAATAGAAGTACTGCAAATGTCATCTCCCTCTTTGAGCTGCCTTTATAGTATATATGTTTTTTGATGAGCTTAAAAATTTTTTAAATACAGTGTAATTTATCAGTTTTTTCTTTTGTTGTTGGCATTTTTTCATATTTTAAGTAGGCTCCATGCCCAGTGTGGGGCTTGAATTCATGACTCTGAGATCAAGAGTTGTACAGTCTACCAACTGAGCCAGCCAGGCTCCCCACCCCTTCTTATTTAAAATTTTTTCCTCTTCAAAGTCGTGACAATGTTCTTCTATGTTTTTCTCCAAAAACTTTATTGTTTTACCTTTTACATTAGATCAAAACTCACCTAGAATTGTTTTATTATATGATCTGAGATTGGGATTAAGATTTATTTTTTTTCTCATAGCGATATTTAACTGACTGGGTACCATTCATTAAAAGCATCATACATTCCCCCATTGAATTTTATCCAGTGTTAATCTGTTTCTGGAATTTTCTGTTTCTGAATTTTGGTTTCTTTTCCTATCCTTTAGCATTATATCAATTAATTAAAATTTTATTTTTTTTAGTTTTTAATTTATTTATTTTGAGAGAGGGAGGGAGAACATGCATACACACATGCAGGGGAGGGGCAGAGAGACAGGGAGAGAGAGAAAATCCTAAGCAGGCTCTGTGCTGTCAGCATGGAGCCCCACGCAGGGCTGTCAGTGGGGAGCCCTGATAGAGGGCTTAATCTCAAGAACCATGAGATCATGACTGAGCTGAAATCAAGAGTCAGACACTTAACCAACTGAGCCACTCAGGCACCCGTTAAGAATTTATTTTTAGGGGCACCTGGGTGGCTCAGGTGGTTAAGCGTCTGACTTCGGCTCAGGTCATGATCTCACAGTTAGTGGGTTCGAGCCCTGCGTCGGGCTCTGTGCTGATAGCTAGCTCAGAGCCTAGAGCCTGCTTCGGATTCTGTATCTCCCTCTCTCTTTGCTCGTGCTGTCTCTCTCTGTCTCTCGAAAATAAATAAAAAACATAAAAATTTAAAAAAAGAATTTATTTTTAAGTAATCTCTCCACCCAATGTGGGGCTCTAAATCACAACCCTGAGATCAAGAGTCACATGCTCCACCAACTGAACGATTCAGGTGCCCTTCTTTAGCATTATTTTAAATAGCTGCATACTATTTCACTGTCTGGCAGTGTCATAACTTACTCAACCAATGCCCAATTGCTAAGCATTTAAGTTGCTTTTGATTTGAATATATTTTCTAAGACCTATCTCCCCACTCCAAAAACAGCATCTTTTATTTCATCAATGAGTCTTATATATCGCTTTTCGCAGTTCAGAATGTTGTAGATTTTTTTTAAGTTAAACTGTGCTGTGGAATAAGAGGGAGTGAGAGCCCTTCTCCGGGGGCTGTAGAATGGTAGTTACTATGCAAGTTCAAGAGCCAGAGTTCATGGGGCTGATGGCAGAGTCACTCTCATGCACAGGAACTGTTTCCAGCCGCAGTTGCAATCCTGGAACCTGAAGGGCAGCATTGACCTTGTATGCACATATATGAGAGAGGAAGATTGATGAAACTTTCCTTATCCTGACAAAATTTCCTGTCTGCCCCCTCTTTATTTATGTTTATTTACTTTTGAGAGGGGGGAAGGGGCAGAGAGAGAGAAGGAAACACCAGATCTGAAGCAGGCTCCAGGCTCTGAGCTGTCAGCACAGAGCCTGATGTGAGGCTCCAATGCAAAGACCATGAGATCATGATCTGAGTTGAAGTTGGATACTTAATGGACTGAGCCAGCCAGGCTCCCCTCAACCCCCTCTTCTGAGGAGCCCCAGACCCCTTGATTCTACCCCGTTTGCCAGGGAAATCTTCTTTCTTTTGTCCATTACTTGTCCTGGACCCTATATCTAAAATCTGAAGATAACTCAAAGTCCCAAGTAAACTGTCCTAATGAAGCTGTTTGGGGAAACAGTCATAGGGGATGAGCCCAGAAATGCTCATTTTGCCAAGAGAAACTTAAACTTGCAGCAGAAATGATCTGGTTTAAAGACTTACTGCTAGGCACCAGGCCAGCCAGCTCAGGCCAGAGCAAAGGCAAAAGCTCGGAAGCCACGGGTGGATCAGCCTGTCTATGGCTTCAGGGCTCAGGAAGTTCTGGTCCCAGCTGTGGATGAAGATGCTCTTCCAGCCTTTCCCCTGCCTCGCCAAGGAAGAGTGGGTCAGAGCCAAGAGCCACACAGATGTTCCCTGTGAATGACAGAGGCAATGAAAAGGCATGGGAAGGTGGAGAGAGCTGATCTGATAGAGACCAAGGTGGGAGGGGCTGCAAGGAAATCAGAAGAAGGGCCTGACAGAATGAATGACACTGTCCTGTTTGCTTTCTCTTAATTAATGCGGTTTCCTTACAACCCCCTGCTGATTCCCAGCTGGTTGACTCAACCATAACAACACATGGCCTGGCCTGCGAAGGCCAGGGGCTGAGGCCGTGAGCCTCCCAAGAAAGGTTTGGTTTCATTTGTAGCCACTGCCCCTCCTCCCCATCTGGCTTTGTGCAGATAGGGGAAGGGACAGCACCTCAGTGGAGAACATGAGAGGTTTGGGGGACAGCCAGGGACTGCTTGCTTTGGGCACCCCTGGCTGCTCACTTGTGTTTCCCAGGACCTTTAAAAAAGGGGCAGTTTCTTGCTTGTCTGGGCTGCTGCCTCCACAAGTAGAAAAGGGGGTGGGTGAGGAGACCTTGGATAGAAACCCCCTTGCTTGGTGGTAGCCTCCCCACAGGTGTGCCCCGTTTGACTCAGTGGGCCTAGGAACTACTAGGCTATGTGTAGACTCCTGGGTCATTCAGTGTTTCCCAGCAGTTTTTCAGAGTTGATTCACTGGGACTCTTACTCTGTCCAAGTTTTTCACCTTATCCCTTCATTTATTTCTTTGATTCATTTGGCCAACAGGATCAGTGGAGAAGCTACTTTGTGCCTTTTGTAGGCAAACGATTACATGCACCAGGGGATACTCTCCTGAGGTGAAAGGTCTTGTCTGACAAAGAACCATTTTGTTTCTGAATGATTGCCCTGGGATCTGTTTGCTTTCTCTTCTCTCCCCTCCCCCACTTTCCTGCTTTTTAAAAACTTTTTTTTTTTTTTTTTGGTAAAATATATTTTCAGAAAAAGCACCTGGCTGGCTCAGGAAGAGTATGTGATTCTTGATCTCAGGGTCATGAGTTCGAGTCCCACGTTAGGTGTAGAGATGACTTAAATAAGTAAATAAACTTAAAAAAAAAAAAGCTTGGATGCTTGGGTGGCTCAGTCACTTAAGCCTCCAACTTTGACTCAGATCATGATCTTGCAGTTCGTGAGTTCGAGTCCCGCTTTGGGCTCTCTGCTGTCGGCTTGGAGTCTGTTTCCCATCCTCTGTCTCCCTCTCTTGCCGCCCCCCTGCCTCATCCTCTCAAAAATAAACACTTTTTAAAAAGCTTAAAAAACAGCAAAAGCACATAAAATTCAAATGTACCATATAACAGATTAATCATAAGGCTAAATCAATCCATTTCTAGGCTGGGTCATAAGCACTCCTGTCTTGTGGACTGTACATTTCTGCGGAGGGCTGGATGACCCTTCTGAAAGGGTTTTCATGACCCTGTCAGACTGAGGAACTCACCAGGTTTCTTTCTCTTGGTGCCTGAATTCAATTCTTGCATATGGAGATTTTTATCTTTCAGAGCACTTTTCAACTGTTGGCACATTTTTTTCTACCAGGAACAAAATGGCACCCTAGGCAGATGCTGTCCTCTGCTCGCACATGGAGACACATACAAAAGGAGAAGAGTTGCAGACTGAAAATGAAGCTTTGCTCTCCCCATTGGCCACCTTAAGCCAGTTATGCCTTTGGGCCTCAGTTTCTCCCTCAGGAAGGAATCCCGCCTGGTTCTAGGATTCTGTTTCCATAAGGACACAGAGCACAAGAGTCCTATTGGCTTCCTCCTCCCCACCCTGCTCTTCTTCAGAGACCTCCCTTACTTTCACCCTTAGCGCCCCCCCTTCATGCTGGTCAGTCCCAAATCCACAGCAGGCTCTTCTGAGCCCCAGCCTCTGTCTCCAGCTGTCTGTAGAAATTTCTACTTGGTTCTTCTGAAGGAGCTTAAGCATGTGCTGTGTCTAAGTAGGGCCATCACCATCCTTCTGATTAATGTGATTTCACAAATCTCAATTACCTCCTGATTTCCCCTCTCTCTCACCATCTCCATATCTGTCATTTTCCAAAACCTCCGTTTGCTTGTTGCCCTCGGTTCCCTCCCTTCCAGTCCACTTGGCTGTCCCCGTCTAATTTTCCCAAACACGCTTGGCCACTTCCCTGCTTGATGGCATCTTGTTGCCCACAGCTGGCCTCTGAATCTGTATGTATTTTTTAAAATTTGTTTAATGTTTATTTATTTTTTGGGGGGAGAGGTAGAGAGAGAGGGAGACACAGAATCGGAAGCAGGCTCCAGGCTCTGAGCTGTCAGCACAGAGCCCAATGTTGGGCTCGAACTCACAAACCACGTAATCATGACCTGAACTGAAGTTGGAGGCTTAACTGACTGAACCCCTGAATCTTCCTTTTTAAAGAAGTCCTGGAAGGGGCCCCTGGGTGGCTTGGTCAGTTGAGCGGCCAACTTTGGCTCAGGTCATGATCTCTTAGTTTGTGGGTTCAAGCCCTGCATCTGGCTCTGTGCTGACAGCTCACAGCCTGGAGCGTGCTTCAGATTTTGTGTCTCCCTCTCTCTCTGCCCCTCCTTGGCTCGTGTGCTGTCTTTCTTTCCCCAAATTAAATAAACATAAAAAAAAATTAAAAAAAAAGAAAAGAAGTCCTGGAATACTAAAGTCTGAGAACTGCTGACCAAGGGAACCTATAGGGCCAACTCTGCTGCTTGGCACATGGGGACTTCCTTCTGTGATGTGGCCCCTTGACCTTCCCCACTTTCCTCCTTTCTTCTCCTGCATGGATTCTCAAGCCCACCCTGTGCCCATTTTCCTCCCCCACTCCCACCACGTTCTTCTCCAAGGGCACCTTCCCTTCTTTCAAGGCCCGGCCCACCTCTCCCCTCCTTTGTCAGCACTTCCTGCATCTGATCTTTCTGTGCTTCTCCCTTGCCTACCTGCCGCTCCAGTGCCTGGCTACTCCTTCCTCTGGCTACTTTATCACACGCTGTTCCACATGAGCCAGGACTCTCTGAGTTGTAAGTGACGGTCATCAAACCTGCAGGAGGATATTTGCTACCTCTTATAACCAACCCAGGATGGGCCTGGTTCAGTGGGGTCTTGGAGCAACTGGAGTCAGAAACTCAGAAGCACCAGACCCATCCTCTCCTTCTCCGGTCTCTGTTTCTCTCTGCGTTGTGGCTTTGTTCATTCATTCTCTCTTCCTAAGGCTGCCAGCGGTTCCTAGCCTTGAGACAGGGGTAAAGATGTTAACAGGCCCTCGGGGGAACTATAGGGAAAAGCTGCAGGAAGGCAAAAGAGGAGACATTTCCCCAAAGAAGGAGAAGTACTGTTTCAAGAAAAAGGGGCAAAAGGGGCACCTGGGTGGTTCACTTGGTTAAAGCATCTGACTTTGGCTCAGGTCATGATCTTTCAGTTCATGAGTTCAAGCCCCACATTGGGCTCTCTGCTGTCAGTACAAAGCCCACCTCAGATCCTCTGTCCTCCTCTATCTCTGTCCCTACGCTGCTTGTGTTCTTTCTTTCTCTCTCTTTCAAAAGAAAAAAGGAAAAAAAAGGGAAAATGATGGACAGAAAAATTAACCAATGATCACCTACTTGTCACACTAACCGTGCTAGTTAGGAGTTGGGTCAGCTATGCATGATAGAAAACCCCAAAGAACAGTGACTTAAATAAGTTGCAAAGGAGACTCTCTCTGGAGAGAGAAACTCTGTCTAGGTTGTTGCTCAGCCATAGTTCTAGAAGACTGCCTGAGTACCAGCCACTCTGCCCATATAGTCTAGGGAGAGGAAGGGAGGAATACATGAAAAATGGCCTGACCTGCCATCCTTCAAGTCCTTCTGGAACTTGTACACACTGCAGCTTTTATCCCTTGTACTGCCAGAACTTAGACATATACCTGGCTATAAGGGCTTCTGAGAAATGCCTTAATTCTGGGCAGCCACACACACGGCTAAAAATCAGAGATGCTATTATGTGCTGAGGAAGAAGGATGGGATACGTGTTGGACAATGAGCAGCCTGTGCCATGACCATAACCCGTGATGTGCTGTGAGGTGTGTTTCCAGTTGACGGGGAACACACTGCTATGCAGGTGACCTGCTCCATTTTTAGGTAGCCCAGAGCTGCCCGCCTTGACTTCTACCTGCTGGTCCTCGCTCTGCCCTCTAACTCGTTTCTACTCTATGGCTTTTAAATTTTTAGAAGACACCACTGGCATCCAAGTCAGTTTTGGTCCAATCGTTGTTATCTTCTGTTTTTCTCTCATAAGTTCCAGATCTCAGAACCCTGGTGTGCAGCTGAGGCTGGTCAGTATTTTCCTTTTTTTTTTTTAAGTTTATTTATTTATTTTGAAAGAGAGAGAGAGCAAGCAGAAGAGGAGCAGAGAGAGAGAGAGAGGGACAGAGGATCCAAAGCAGGCTCTGTGCTGACAGCAGAGCCTGATGCGGGGCTCGAACTCGCGAATTGGGAGATCATGACCTGAGCTGAAGTTGGACGCTTAACCAACCAACCAAGCCACTCAGGTGTCTCCCCTGGCACCCCCCCCCTTTTATTTTTTAAGTGGTCAGTATCCTCCTAAAAATGTGAATCCTTAAGCTGGGCCCAGTGTCTCAGATGTTGTGTGACCTGAAGGGGACATAATTGGGCTTTTGGTAAAGGCCCATCTCAACATGCTGCATCTATTAATGTGCCCAAGATTGAGAGAAAATGTGATGTTTTGTGTCTGATAGGCTTGTTGCTGGCTGTCCTCACACCTGTCCTCTTGTGGTCACCATGGTGCCACAGTGCTCACACCCTGTACCCTGCTCCTCGGGCAGGCTGACCCTGCAGCTGGTCTTTACAAGTGTCCGTGCCAGTTGCCATCTTGCTCTTGTGGACCCTTCCCTTAAGACCTTGATTGTCAGCTGGGAGATTTGCTTTTCCTTATGATTTCTGCCAGGGCGGGAGCCATCTTCCATGCTCCACAGGGAGCTGTTTATTTTTATTTTTTGTTTTCCTTAGAAACAGACTCAGAGACAGAGGTTAGCATGCAGTGGCTTTTTTTTTTTAGGGAGTGCTCTTAGGACTGATACTTGCTTTAAAGGGAGGGAAGGAAGGACTGGACATAGGGAGGGCTCAGGCTGTAGTGGGGTCTCAGTGAAATGTCCCAGTCTCCCACAGGGAGCTCTGGAGCTGAGATGGCCCTTCAGGGTCACCTCAAGTAGGGACAAGATGGCCAGGTCTTCCTGTCCTGATGATGATCAGCCATTAGTGTGGGTCCCTCTTCAGCTAGATAGACATTGGCAGCTTAGGGATTCCTGCCTATAGCTCTCTAAGCAGCTGGAAAAATAGGTCCTTTCTTCCTAAAATGGGGTGACAGCGCATCATGGCACCTACCACAGAGAGGAACACTTAGGAGCTCTAGAATTGCTGCTGACCAGCTGGGTGAGCCCTGACCAGTCCTTTCACCTTGCTGAGCCTCAGTTTCTCTTCCCATAAAAAAAAATGACGTCTGGGGAGTCACCAGGTGGGATGGCTGAGCGCGGGCCATGATCCAGCTATGGTGGGAGCTCTGCTAAAAGACCTGCTGAGTCTGCAGGCAATTCCCACACCTGCCCACAATCTCCAGCTTTATCGGTTTACTGTTCGAGTTATCAGAGGGCCCAGAGGTCACTAGGGTCCCAGGCCAGGGATGGGTTTCTAGGTGGGGGGGCAGCGTGAGGGACCAGCTGGCAAGGGCCACTGGGAGCTCTACTATTTGGAATGGTTTTCCTCAGGTCCTAGACAGCACTGGTGGGGGACAAAAGTCACTGAATATTTGTGCCCTTCCCTCATTCATATATTGGAGCACTCGCCCTCAGTGTGATGGTCTTAGGAGGTGAGGCCTTTGGGAGGTGATTAGGTTTCTGTGAGTCATGGAGGTGGAGCCCCAGTGGTGAGATTAGTGCCCTTATAAGAGGAAGAGGCACCAGAGCTTCCTCTCTATGCCTTGTGGGGACCTGGTGAGAATGGGGCCATCCTCAAGCCAAGAAGCAGACCCTCACCAAGAGCCACCGAATCTGCTGGCACTTGATGTTGGGCTTTCCAGCCTCCAGAACTGTGAGAAATGAATGTGTGTGAAGCTGCCCAGCAGCAGGCCGCGCTGACGAGGGCAGTGGTGGCAGGAGGGGAGGAAGGAGGCAGCTGAAGAAGACCTGGGAGGCACTGTGCCCAGTAGACTCAGCAGACCTGGGTCTCAGTGATAGGCCTGCCCCTGACTGGCCATGTGACCCGGGCCTGTCCCTGGACTGCTCTGGGCTCCCGTGACCTCCTCTGGAGAGTGAGGCTGGGTAGGAAGTCTCTGGGCTCATCTCTAACTTTGTGGTTTGATCCTCCCTTTGCTCTTCTGTCACTGGGGTTAGGATGGGCTGAAGGGAGGGAACAGGGGAGTAAGCTTCCTTCTCTTTTCCTTCACGCTGGCCTTGCTGGTCCTGCAGAAGCCTTTTTTGGCACCTCAGAAAGACTGTCTTTGGATGGAGGTGGGTGGGGGTGGGGGTGGGGCTGGGGTTGGAGGGAGATGGGGGAGGTGAGGACCTCCCTCAGCATCATTCTTCCTAGCTCATGATACCTTCTGGTGATCTTTGGATCTGATTGTTTCAGGGTGAATTTATTTTAATTTATTTTAAAAATTTTTTAATGTTTATTTTTGAGAGAGAGAGAGACAGAGCATGAGCATCGGAGGGGCAGAGAGAGAGGGAGACACAGAATCCCAGACAGGTTCCAGGCTCTGAGCTGTCAGCACAGAGCCCCATGCGGGTTGGAACCCACAGACCATGGGATCGTGACCTGAGCAGAAGCTTAAACGACTGAGCCACCCAGGCACCCTTCAGGGTGAATTTAGTAAAGTTAAGGGTATTAGTAACAAAAGAATATAAAGTAGAGTTTATCTGTGATATGGGTACTCATGACCACATGGTACGTGCTCTCTGCACAGCTCATGTGTACGTGTGTGTGATGGAGAGAGAAAATCAAGGAGGGAGATCTGTCATAACCTGATGTTTGGGAGAATGGCACCTTTCCACTTTGCTCACAGTTTCCTTTTGACCCCTGAGAAGAATTTTGGTCGTATTTATCACCTCAAGCTGGAAGCATTGGAACGTGAGAACCGGAAGGAGGAAGTGGATTTAGCCTCTCTACTCCTCTGGGTGACGAGAAGGCAGTGAGCAGAGGGAGAGGAAGAGTGCTTTCTCTCCTTTCCCTTTTCTGGCCCATCTGACCTTTCCGTGGGACTCTGTGCTACTGCCCTCCTCCCTGAGGAAATGCCTGCAGGCCTGAGTGGAGGCAAGGAGGTAGATGGGATGCTCCCTACGAGGGGCATCGAGCTCATGGCATCCAGGCCAGGTTGGTCCTGGGATCTCTGTGGGGGCCAGGGCACAGAGCCACTCTATGATCCCAGATGCCCCTGTGCCCGAAGGTCTGTGCGTGTCATCTGCCTCAGGCTTCCAGGCTCCCAGGGTCTCTGATAATGGAATCACCGCCTGCCTCACAAGGGACCTGGAAGGCAGGAAGCTGCAGGCAGAGGGTGTTCCCCTTTCTGGAGTGACCTCTCAGCTCCAGAGAGGACAAATGACTTGCCTAAGGTGACATAGCAAGTTAGAGACAGAGTCCTCATTAATCAAGTAACCTGCTCATCTAGGAAGAGGGAGATTTGGTATTTGTTCTCTCTGGTTGGGAGGTGGGAAAGGCTGGAAAAATTCTGTTTGGCTCGTCCTGTAGTCCTGGAGGGTAGACTACTCCTGTGGTCTTACCCATGGCCATTTGCCGAGATCACCCCTGGGTCCACCACTCTGAGTCTGCCCCCAGAGCTGGGGGTGGGGTGGGGTAGGGAGCGGAGCTCAGGAAGGAGGGAGGGAGAGGCCAGGATGGGGGAAGGCAGAAAGGGAGGGAAAGGGCTTGGGGACAGAGGGAGCCAGAGAATGAGCAAACAAACAATGTCCTAGAAAACAAGTTGTTTCCCCTTTCCAGGCTTCCTGCCTGCCTGCCTTTCCCACTGGAGACACTAATTTAGAATAACGAGTCATAATTTGATTACATTCTCTTCCAGCCTCTCAGGGTAAACAAGGATCTCCAAAGAAGGAAGGAACAGCATGGCCCAGGCTTCTGTCACACTCCCCTGGGTCTGGACAGGGGTTTCCCCCTCCTGTAGCTGTCCCTCTTTTCCTGGGTGCGCTGGAAATGAATTTGGGTGGCTTCAACTCCCCCCTCCACTTTTTACTGAGCCTTCCATTCTTCTTCTGTCTCCTGCCCCTTCCTCCCCCTTTTCTTCTCTCCCCTCCCTGGTAATGTCCTCACCCAGAAGCGTGCATGCCGTGTAAATATTTAAACCCATGTATTAGTTCCTGTTTATTAGTGGTGTAAATCCTGGGTCTGTTCATTGTGCATCTGTCCTGTTCGATTTGTCTCAGAAGAGGAAGCCTGAAGGCAGGGCTATGTGTCTGCTCTTCTCTGGGAACAGCCTCTCTCACAGTAGGGCCAGTCGTCAGCTCTATCACTGATTCTGGCTTCGATTTTTATTTTATTTTTTGCCGTGTTTTGTTTTATTGAGGTAAAGTATGTGTAACAGAAATGTTAACACCGCTGTATTAAATACATTCCTAATGTTGGGCAAACATCACCACTGTCCATCTCCAGAAATCTTTTCATCTTGTAAAACTGAAACTCTGTCCCCATAAATACTAACTCCCCATTTGACTCTCATCCCTACCCCTGGTAACCACATTCTACTTTCTGTCTCTGTGATTTGACTACTCCCAGTTGCTCATATAAGTGGAATCACACAGTAGCATTTGTCTTTGAGTGACTGGCTTATTTCACTTAGCATAACGTCCTCAGTGTTCATCTGTGGTGTAGCGTAAGTTAGGATCTCCTTCCTTTTTTTAGGGCTGAATAATATTCTGGCGTGTGTCTATACCACATTTTGCTCATCCGTTCATCTGTCATGGACATTTCGATTGCTTCCACGTATTAGCTAATGTGACTAGTGCTGCTGTGAACAGTGGTGTACACATTGGCTTTTATTGTTTATAATAAAAGGATACCTTTTATTGATTGCTTACTGTATGCTCAGGAGTGTGGAGGCGTAATCACTCAATTATGACAAGTACCTGCCAGGTGGCAACTCTTCTCTGTTTTACAGATGAGGAAATTGAGGTTCTGAGAAGCCAATTTGTCCAAGGCAAGGAAAGGGGGAGCAAGGACCAGCACCCACCCATGCTCTAGGCACAACTTGAAGAAGGAGACTCAGGGCCTATTAACCTGCCCTACAGCCCCAGAAAGGGCAGCCTGCTTTCTTGACCCCCTGCCCAGTGAGAGAATTCATCCTCCTAATTTAAAGCTGCAGAGCTTTAAATTTTTTTAAGTTAATTCTGTGGTCTTTAAAGAGTACTGATTTCTTTTTTTAAAATTTTTAATGTTTTATGTATATTAAGAGAGAGAGAGAGACAGACAGAGCATGAGTAAGGGAGGGACAGAGAGAGAGGGAGACACAGAATCCAGGCTCTGAGCTAGTGGTCAGCACAGAGGCCATAGAGGGGCTCGAACTCATGAACCGTGAGATCATGACCTGAGCTGAAGTTGGACGCTTAACCAACTGAGCTACCCAGGTGCCCCTCACATGCAGAGCTTTAAAAGCAGAAGATGTCCCAGCTTCTCCCCAGAGTTGAGTCTACCAGTTAAAATGAACTCCCATGGGGCTGGAACCCAGGCATCAGCATTAAAAAAATTTCCCCAGGTGCTTCTCTGTGTTGTCAGGGTTGAGAATCACAGGGTTCAGAAGACAGGAGAGGAAGGGGACAGAAGGTCTTTATTTTCCCCTGCAAATCCACCCTCTCCCCCACCAAGGGTCATGAATGCCCCAAGTCCAGTGGCTCAGAACCCCTGGGGTGCCTCCTTCTCTGCTTCCAGAAGGTCTGTTTAGTGAGCGTGTGCCCTGCAGACAGGGCAGCCCAGAGACAGGGGCCTGTGGGACCCTGGATGGCCTGTCAAACCTAGCCAGACCCTGGAATGAAAACAGTTGTTGACAGCCTTCAGGCTGCCAGCATTTCGGTCACCTCCCCATCAGGAGTGAGTGTAGTGAGGTGGAGAGCAGGGGTCAGTAAGTCATTAGGAGGGTGGGGAGTGGAGGGAGTGGGGAGTAGTGGGGCCCCACAGGGTGGGGTCAGTGAAGTCATCATCCATTCCCACCCCCAGCTCTTGCCTGTGGCTACAGCCCATCTCTTCTTGGTGTCCCTGCCCCAATCCCACCCGTTTCGACAGCCCCCCACCCCCCATCCCATTTCCCATCTCCCTGATGGCCCGTTAAATCCAGGTTGGTGGATTGGAGAATTTCCAAGCTGGGCTCTGCCCTAAAGTAAGGCTTGGAGAATTTCCAGGCTGGACTCTGCCCTAAAGTAACCAGCCTCGGGACTGCTTGAATGAGAGCACATTGGAGTGAGGGGGCGTCTGTCAGCCAGACCTGGATTCCTTCCTCTGAGCTAGACTTGAGGCAAAAACTCCACGGTCAGGTC
>NC_043706.1:40366000-40430623 GCF_006229205.1 Suricata suricatta
TGATTTCAGGAGTAGATTCCTTAATGCCCCTCCCCCATTTAGCCTATCCCCCCACCCACAGCCCCTCCAGTAACCCTCTGTTTGTTCTCCGTATTTAAGAATCTCATGTTTTGTCCCCCTCCCTGTTTTTATTTTTGCTTCCCTTCCCTTATGTCATCTGTTTGGACAGTACCCTGTTCACAGAGGTGACCACAGAGGAGGCTCCACTGCCCCTAAGAACCACAGGGCTTAAGTGTCGCTGTGCCAGCAAGAAGCTCTTCTGTCCCGCCAGCTGTTTACTGCCTCATTGGTCCTCCATTTGAGGCATAAGCGAGGTTTTTGGTGAAATCCCAGGTGGTTTACAAAGTTGCAGGTTAAGCATGGGACATCTCAGAGTATCTGTTTCTTGGAAGATTTTAGGAGAAAAATTATAATTCACATTTTAAGTCACCCGAGATATTTTCAAAAATCTAATAAGAGATATGGCTATATCCTGGAGTAGAATGCAAAGCTCACATATGTTTGAAGGCAGAAGATCAGGTATCAGAGTTGTGTCAGGAGGCACGGGCCTGCACATGGGTCCTACTTCCTGACAGTTTGAGGAAAACACTAGAGAAGCCCTGAGTCAGTGTGCATCAGCACATGGATCAAAGGCGAGGAGAACCATTAACTCCTGTCACTTCAGGAAGGCTTCTTGGAGGAGGCAGCATTTCAGGGAGGTTCTGGGGCAAAGGAAGGGAAGGAAGGAACTGGTTGGGAAAGGGACATGGATGGGGCTCTATAGAGCCTGTAACAGGAATACAAACTTGACAATGTCTTCCTTGCCCTTGGCCTATGGATTCAAGAAGTTCAGATTGCTGCATAATTGAGGCTGACTTGGCCCACAGCCCACCTGCCTGGAGCAGCTGGTGCAGGATTGCAGCACTGAAGCCCTCTCCCTTGCCCTGCCTTTAGCAGCCAGCCACTGATGACTATTGAGGAGGTAGCTACTGACCACCCAGGCAGGAGAGCAGCCCAGTTGCCCCAGTGTCCTGCCATTTCCCTCTGCCTTACTTGTTCTGGTCCCCAACCTTGAGAGAGGCCCCCTGGATTACAGGGTCAGGAACAGACCAGGGGAGGGAGAAACTGAGTCACCCCTGTTTCCTCTATGAAGTCTCTGTCTAGCAAACTGCTCTTTGCCTTTCTCACTCCCTGCCCCTCCCCAGTGACCTCCAAGAGACTGGGTACAGCCCAAAGAGATGGTTGGAGAGGCACTCTTTCCAGTGGTGAGAGTGCCACAGGGCCCAAGCCCTGGGTCCTCTGTCTAGTAGCCAAGCTATCAGATAGGGTTGTGAACCCCAGAGACCACCAGCCTCTCAGTAGAGCAGCCATTCTTTGTCATTGGTAACTGGGCCAATAATGCCCTGGGGGTACGGAGCACCCTCATCAACCCTGAGGATTGACCCTCGCTTTTATTCACGCAACCCCAGGGAGGTAGCACAGCAGAGTTGTTGACTATGTGGCCTGTTTGTAAATCCACTATTTATCAACCATTGTGTTCTAAGTGCTTAGATGCTCAGTAAGTATTTACTGAATAAGCCAAAGGAGCCAGACTCTGGGTTTGAATCCCCATGGGAGACAGTGCAGGCCTTTCTGTGCTTTACTTGCTTTCTTCTGCAACATGGGGACAGTAATTGAACCTACGTCATAGGATTAAAATGTATAAAGTCTTGAGACAGTGCCTAGCACATGCTGAGCACTCAGCAAGTGTTTGCTGCCGTCTTAAATCTCTAACCTTATTTTCCAGCCCTACCTCCCCCTCCAAAGGCTCTCTCTTGCTCTCCTCTGAGTTCCTGTTGGGATTACAGCTCATACTGGTGGAGAGCAGCTGGATCCAGCATTGCACACTTTTGGGGCCTAGGATGGTGTCCAGACCAGCCACGTATGGGGCCATCTTCCTTTCCCTTAACACGCTTGTGGATGAAAACGTGGCTCAAACACATGTAGATGGAGTCCTGCTTGGTATGAAGGGCAGGAGGGGCCTGTAGACCATGAGGCTGACTGGCAAGGCCCCGAGTCCTCCCCTTCATATCCTTGTTTGCCCTGCCAGAATGGGCTTTCTAAGCCACAAAGAAGACCATGTCACTCCCTTGCTTACTGCCCCTCCACAGTTCTCTGTTTCTTGCAGCATAAGCAAGGGGTCTGTGTTTTCTCCCAGCCTTCTGTTTCACTCCCCTCTCCATCTTGTATGTGGCCATTACTCTTGGGGTGACATGCTCCGCCTGCTGTTGGAAAGCTCATCCCCACCCCTGCTCCCCTGTCCTCATTCACTTTTCTTTTAAGGCTCAGCGCAAACTTTGCTTCTTTTAAGAAGCCTTCGTGGACTCCTGCATCAATGAGCTCCCCTATTCCCTTTCTAGTTGTCCAGATAGAGGGGAACCTTTAGTGTGCTTCCTTGTTCAGGTGCTGCTTGTCTCCACTATGTGGGTGGCTGCTACATGGGCCCACATCCCTGGTGCCTAATGTGGGGCTTGCACCTTTGTGAGCCCAGTGAAAACTTGTGAAATGAAGAATGGATGGAGGGATGGATTTCCTGGCCTGTGTACTCACCCGTACATATCAAAGCTGAGGGGTGTTGTACCCTCAGGGGATGTGAGGCCCGTCTGTGCTTGGCTGGGACCTCTGTGAGCACACACTTGGGAACACAGACATTGGGGAAGGGGGTCAGGCCACTTTGGGGTTGGCAGTTTGGGAGCCAGAAGGCCAGTCTTTTTCTGTCTCCAGCCTGCTTCCTGGTAGCTTCACTGGGGCCTCTGACTGCTAAGCACGGATTTGGGACCAGATCAGCATTCATCTTTTTTCAGGAGCTGTTTTGCTCCCTACCTTTAACCTCTGGCATTGGTGGCTGCTCCACGCGGTACCCAGTGGTGGAAGCCACACATAGACTTCTCTTAGAGCCTTCAGCAGAGGTGAGAATCAGAAGATGCTGAGAACCTCGGAAGGGGATCTTGTCCAGCTTCCTGCCTCCAGGCAGGCCGAGACTGAGAGGGGTCTGACCTTTCCTTCAAAAGTCTCTGGAAAAGGGCACTCCCTAAGGCCTTTCCCCTACTTCTCAGTCCTGGGCTCTGGCTGGGACTCATCTGTGTGGTGGCCGGGCCAGGACAGCCTCTCTCCAGATAGCACATGGCTCACGCTCTGGTCATGTGAGATGACCTGAGTAATTGGGAGCATAAATTCTGGGCTCAGACTGGGTTCAAATCTCAGCTCTACTATTCGATAGCAGTGATGTTGGGCAAGTTCCTTAATCTTCGTTGTCTCAGTTTTCTTATCTATACAAGGGGGATGTTAATAGGGCTGTCCTTAGAGTTGTTGTAAGACCGAAGGAATGAATGCACAAAAAGCATGTAGGGGAGTACCCAGCTCGTAGTTAAACCTCAGTAAATTAGAGCTGTTTTAGGGCGCCTGGGTGGCGCAGTCAGTTAAGCATCCGACTTCGGCTCAGGTCATGCTCTCACGGTTTGTGGGTTTGAGCCCCCTGTCAGGTTCTGTGCTGACAGCCTGGAGCCTGCTTCAGATTCTGTGTCTCTCTCTCTCTCCCCCTCCCCTGCTCATGCTGTCTCTCTGTTTCTCAAAAATAAATAAAACATTAAAAAATAATAAGAAAAAATGAGCACTGTTTTTATACCACAGCAACTGTCTTTCTGGAGCCTGTTGAGATGGTCATGCGGTGCCCGTGCTGCTGGCGATAGGGGTGAACAGGATGGGTTTCTTCCCTCAAGAAACTCACAGTCCGCACAGGACGTTGGCACAGAAATGGATCCGGGAGAGAAACGAAAGGGCCGCGTAACACAGGAGTGACTGCCGTTTTTTCTGCTTTCTAGAAATGCGGTATGTTTCATCTTGGGGAAGTGGTTCTTTTGTGGGGAAAACACAGCGATGGGCCCTTTGGGTGAGGAAGGCATGGCCTGAATGGGTGAAGATGAAGGTGAAGACAGATGGAAAGTTTTGCAATAACCTGAGGTGTTCAGGAAGCTGGCAGGTCTGAGGCAGCTGGGCAGAGAGGGCTGTGGGTAGGGCCCTCGAAAGAGGTCCAATGGGTGAGGACCAGCAAAGAAATCTCAGGCAGAAGTAAGTGTCATCTTGATTTCTTAAAAAAATATTTTTCGTTCATAGATAATATATTTGCATATTTCAAAAATTTCAGCGTACAAAGGTGTATGCGTATAATAAAAGCCCCCCTCTTTCCCTGCCCCTGGCCACTAAGGTTACCCCCATTTTCTTATGTGGCTTCCCAGAACTATTCTATATATATAGAGCAAATGTACATCAACATATTTTCCTTCCCTCTTCTCCACCTCTCTTTTGCAACTATGTCTTTCACCGTATCCTGCACCCAGTGTTGTATTTACTCAGCATTTGCTTAGCTTTGTGTGTACTTACTGATTAGTCCATGAGCAGCAGAGTTTTCCTACTTTTTGACAGCTGCACGGTGTTCTACCATGTTTGCATACTGAGGTTTATTTACGCAGATTCCTCACTTTGACGTTCAAGTTGCTTCTAGCTCTGTGCTGTAATTTCCACTGTACACTTGAACCTTCAGGAAAGTCTGCCCCACAGATGTGGGGCTGGTGAGGCTTAGGAGCAGATCACCACACGGCTGAGGCCTTCATAAGGCAAGGTTTTGGAGAACACCCAATTCCCAGCCCTCAGAGATACTGGGAAAGGCTCTGACTTCCCACAGTATGCGGGTGGGGGCCCAAGGCCTCCTAGGGGATGATTATAGGAAAAGATAAGTCAAGGAGGCCCAAGGTCAAGCAATCAGTCAAGTTCGAGATGCCTGGGTTACTCAAATAATGGCAACATAATTAGAAATGCAGACCAATGTGACAGTACAGGCATAATCTCAAGGTCATAGAATGCCAGAGCCAGAAGGATCCTTGGAGAACACTGAGCATTCTTCTCTCATGGTCATAATAATACAAATACCTAACAGGTATTGAGCCTTTTTTCTGTGCCAGGCAGCATTCCAAGTGCTTTATATTGATTAAGCCATTTAATCCTCACACTACTCTTTGAGGTGGCTGCTACCATCTGGTTTTAGATAAAGAAAATGAGATACAAAGAGGATACGTCACATTGCGAAGTTTACAAAGCTAGTAAGTGAAGAGCTGGAAATCCAAACCCGGCAGTCTGGTGTGGAACTCATGCTCTGAACCTTCACACATTCTACCTCTTACACAGGTGAGGAGATGGAGCCCAGAGGGGATGCCACACAACAAGCTGAGGGCAGAGCCAGGGGGGGGCTAGAATCCAGGATCCCTTTTAGGAACCTCTCTCCAGCACACTGCCTCAGTTTGCCTGATGAGCTGGGGAGCAGGGTGGTGTAGGGAAAAGGCCAACAGGGATGCGGGTCTGTGAGGATGAAGAGAAAGGCTGTGAGTAGTTCTGGGTGCTGGTCATGGGAGCATCCTGGTACTTGGGGTCATGCTGAACATCACAGGGGGGTCTGGGGTGTGTCCAAAGACCCTTACTGTTGATTCAAGAGATATCTGACTCTCAGTGCTCTTCCAACTGTGGTTTGTCCATTTGGTGGTTTGTCTATGGCCCAAACTGGCTCCTTGCCCTGTCCCCAAACCCACCAGGTCCCTCTCTACTTACCTATCATCAGTGGCATCACTTTCCCACATAAGCAGGCCCCATAGTGGTTTTGGTGGTGGGTGGCTCTTACTCAAAGAAACCAAGAAACCACGTGCAGGTTAAAACTGTGTATACCGTGAACAGTTCTAAAAGTTCTCAGCGCCGCCCCCATCAAGATCTAATGGGAGTGACTTGGGAATTGGAGATGATGGCTTTAGGACTGTCTGACCTCTTCCAAAATGGGGCACTTCCAACAACTTTCCCGGTGAGGCCATGGAGCTCCCCACCTTACTGGTCCCTGCTCCCCAGTCACAGTCCAAGCGTCTGTCTGTCTGCTGCAGCTCTGAGCCCACCTGCAAGTCTATCTGTGATTGAGAGATCAGGCCTATTCCAGTTGGTGAGGACTGTGACCTGGGGTAGGGAAGCCAGCCTGGCTCTGCTCCCACCTGGCCTTCCTGCCCCCAGCACACTCCAGTGCCTTTCCACAGCCCTGCTTATGTTGGATTCGCCCAAGTGCTGTGAGCCACTTGAGAGCATCTGAGTCTCTCAGCCCCTGCCACAGTACCTGGCACTTAGTAGGCACTCATTAAAGACCATGGAAGTGACTAGTGAGTCCACCAGCCTGCTACTGGGTCTCCAAGGAATGCTGCATCCCCCTCTGTTTTCTAAGTCTGGCACCTGCTGAGCCTCCCTCCTTCCTGAGTCCCAAAGGAGCTTGTGGTTCTATCCAGCCTGCCTTTTTTTCCCCCTTCAGGTCCATTGAGATGTAATTCACATGCCATACAATTCACCCACTGAAAGTGACAATCCAGTGGTTTTAGTCTAGTTGCAGAATTGTGCAACCATCACCACAATCAGTTTTAGGGCATTTTCATCACCAGCCTGTCTTTTGGCAGCACCTACCCTCCTCAGCTTTCAAACACTCACAGGTCTTCCTCAACTTAAAAAAAAAAAAACCCTCTCTTGACCGTGCTCTGCACTCGGTGGCCATTGTGCAATATGTTTCCCTCTTTTCGTGACTAAACTTCTTGAATGAGGGTTCACACCCACTGCCTTCATTTTCTCAGATTCAAAACATTTAAAAAAGCATCTACAGGGCGCCTGGGTGGCTTAGTTGGTTGAGCGTCTAACTTCAGCTCAGGTCATGATCTCATAGTTTGTGAGTTCGAGCCCCTCATTGGGCTTGCTGCTGTCAGCGCAGAGCCCACTTTGGATCCTCTGTCCCCCTCTCTCTCTGCCCCTCCCCTACTTCATGCTCTTTCTCCAAAAAAAAACTTAAACAAAAAAAGCATCTACAAAGTGCCCTGCCAGAGGGTTTCATATATATCATCTCATTTAATCCTCACAAGCACTATGTGAGCAGGGAATTATCATCTCTATTTTAGAAGTAGAAAATCCAGGACAGAGAGAAAGCGACTTGCCCTAGGGGCATGGTCAGGATTTGAACCCAGGTCTGCATACCGTCCCTGCTGCAAATCAACTTGCTCACCTTCCCATTCATCACTGAGGCAAAGTGATGGCCTGAGGGCACCACCCCTCAGATGACCTTGCTGTTGCAACCAGATTAATGCCCTCCATGCCAGGCTCGTTCTTTTCTCCAAACCTTTGTTCAAGCTGTGTCTTTCACCTGGCATCATTTTCCTTCCTCCTTTCAACATTGGAATATCCCCAAATCCTTTTTTTAAGATCTGGCTCAGATGGACTTTCTCCATGAGAACTCCCTGTATCTTTGATCAAGGCTACTTGCTCTTGAGGGATACAGCTTGTCTTGTTCCTCATCTAACAGCTTGGTCTTGTTATTGAAATTGTTGTGGGTGAAGTTCTAAATCCCCTAGGGCTCTGGATCCACATTGGTAGCCTACAACCCGCACCTTGCTGTGTTATGGAAGGAGCAGGTGCTCAGGAAGTGTTCTGGAAGAAAGGAAAGAAAGAAGGAAGGAAACAAGGCAAGATGGAAGGAAGAATATAGGGGGGTGATATGGTAGTAGTAATAGTGAGGATCCCCAGAGATACAGATATGAGAGTGTTTTCACTTGTGAAATGTATTTTAAGGGCAAAGTAAAACTGATGTCTAAGCAAGAAACCTTATGCGTGCTGTGTGCTCAACGATTTGTTTGCGTTAAGTTGAATGGCCACCCTTCCCCCTGCAACACCCCATTGCTAGAAATAATGGAAGTGGTCCTTGTATCCTCTTCTGGGTAAAGAGTCTCAGAGCAGGGACTACATCTGTCTCTGAATACTTTCCTGGACCTAGCACAGGACCTGACACATGGCAGCCCTCCAAAAGTGTTGATCAAAAGAATGGATTTACCTGAATCCCCTAAGATGTGCTGGCCCAAAGGTATCTTGAGGGTATATAGCAACTCAGTTGCCTCATTAATTCAAGAAATATTAAGCACCTAGTATGTGTCATTTGTAATTCTAGGTACTTGGGATGCAGCAATGAACTAAACAGATTTGACTGCCCACATGGAGCTGAAATTCTAGTGGGCAAGAGAGATCATAAAGAAGAAAACATAAAAATGAGTAAATCATAGGAGCACTTGGGTGGCTTAGTCGGTTAAGTATCCAACTCTTGATTTTGGCTCAGCCCCACATTGAACTCTATGCTGATAGCACAGAGCCTCTCCCTCTCTCTCTGCCTCTCCTGCACTTCCGTGCATGTGCGCTTTCTTTCTCTCTCTCAAATAAATAAACATTAAAAAAATTTTAGAAAGAAAAATAGGTAAATCATTGGTATATTAGATACCAATAAGGGCTTTGGAAATCAAGTTGAATAGGATAAGGGAAGAAGACTGAGACTATTGAGGGAGGGATGGTTACATTTTAAAAGTTTATTTATTTATAGTGAGAGAGAGAGGCAGAGAGAGAGAGAGAGAGGGAGAGAGAGAGAGAGAGAGAGAGAGTCCCATGCAGGCTCCACACTGTCAGCATAGAGCTCAACATGGGTCTTGAACTCACAAACCACGAGATCATGACCGGAGTTGAAATCAAGAGTCAGGTGCTCAACCAACTGAGCCATGCAGGTGCCTGGGTGGCCCTATTTCTAAGGCTTGGTTCCCTTTTCAGCAAGATTGGTCCAACAATACTCATTTTGGGGGTTGTGGTGGGGAATTGAATGAAATAGTTGCCATAAAGCATTTAGCACAGTGCCTGGCGCAAAAGAAGAACTTGAATGGTAGTGAAAATATAACAAGGAACCAACACGGATTGGCTCCTGCAGGCAGAGCTTCGGATGGGGGAAGAGGGTGTGGACCGGGAAGAGGTAGAAGAGAAGAGGCCCAGAACGAGGCTGGAGCAGGGCGGTGTGGCTTCATTCTTCCAGAGGACTGGAGTGTGTGGGGCAACAGCAAGGGAAGCCACCCTGGAAGGGGGGATGGGGGGCACCCGACTGCAGCTGGCAGAACAGCCCCTTGGGTTGGGACGGAGTGACCCACTGTTCTCTGAGTGTCCCAGCCAGGAGGATGAGTGGCAGGCTGGCTGGTCTCCTGGGGCACTGCCCCTTTGCAGTAGTCCCTGTAGGAGCTGTTAACCAGTCCTTGACTTTTGAAAGCACATGTGTTCTAAGGGGAGAACATAGGATTTCATTCAGGCCCAGCTAATGGCCTGGTGTACATCAAGCCTTTAATGAATGCTAGCATCTGTCCTTCCCTCTGCATCTGTAAGAGGGTAGCTAAGAAATCCATGTTCCAGGGGCACCTTGGTGGCTCAGTCGGTTGAGCATCCGACTTCACCTCAGGTCATGATCTCACGGTTTGTGGGTTTGAGCCCCGCGTCGGCCTCTGTGCTGACAGCTCAGAGCGTGGAGCCTGCTTCGGATTCTGTGTCTTCTTCTCTCTCTGCTTCTCTCCCGCTCTCAGTCTATTTCTCTCTGTCTCTCAAAAATGAATAAATGTAAAAAGAAAGAAAGAAAGAAAGAAAGAAAGAAAGAAAGAAAGAAAGAAAGAAAAAGAATTCCATGTTGCAGAATTGGTATGAAGATGGCATGCAAGAGCACATCAGGAGGCACCTTTGCAGCAATGATGACATTTAACCTCTGGGATAATGGAGTCTCGGGGAGATGTTCGGTAGCTTCCCCTAAGGCCACGGGTGCTAAGAGGTGGAGGGAGATTCGGGGGCAGTCTCCTTCAGGAAGGCATCCTCCATGAGTGTGGAAAGTGAGGAGGGCAGAGCTGGGCAGCGGGGAGGGAGAATGAGACTCCATCTGGGGAGGGCGCGGCTTTCAGAGCACATCCAGGTGTGGGGTGGAGGCACTGGAGAGTGGGGAAGGTGTCTGGTGCAACTTTCGGCAGTTCTTAGGAAGGAGTCAACACTACGTGTGGACCAGATCACGGAACCCGCCTGCCAGGGAAGTGCCATCTGTCCATTGTGCACAGGAGGCTGCTTAGGCCTGGAGAGCATAAGGACTTTGCTTAAGATCACATAGACCAACAGTGATGCAGCTAGCATCGTGACCCAGCTCTGTTCAACCCCAAAGGCTGCCTTCTCTCCACTACGCGGTCGTCATGACCCCCAGGCAGCAGGGGGACGGACACTATCAGATGACCCTTTGGCCATCTCTTCCGGCAGAAACATTCTCTCAGTCTCTGCTCCCTGGTCTCTCCACACTCACCCCTGCCTCCTCCCTGTCTTCCCCTCCTCATTACTCAACCCCTAGTAACCCTACCAGCTGTCCGCAGGGCCAGGGGAGGAGGAGACCAGCTCTTCTGAGTGACTCACATGAACCCTCTGCAGCCTGCCCACCTCCCTCCCACCCACCAGCACAGTGGTGAGGACCCCCCTCCCCAGCCCCATCCTCTGCAAGCATCCACAACTGAGGGGTACTTCCCAGAATTAGCCACCAAGAACAGCTGGAGAAGGGAGGGGGAAGTGAGAGAGGGGCTGGAAGCTAACAGCTTCCAGATGTGCCAGGGCACGAGAGCCAAGGGAGCCTCCAGTCCAATGGTCTCCTGCCGCGGCTGGGAGGCTGGAACGGGCTGGCCTCTGTGACCGGGACTTCAGAATTGCCAAGGCAGCTGGGCAGCTCCCCTACTCGAAAACTGCATGCAAATCCATGTGTGCAGAGTGAGGGAGACCTTCGTGCTGCACCTGCAGAGGCCTGTGGGAAAACCCCTGCAGCCCAGCTGCTTTCTGTGCTCTGTTTTTTTTTTTAAACATTCAACTATTATTTTATTTATATTACTACACTTAAGTTACATGGAAGAGACAACCGAGCAGTTCTGCCCCACTTCAGGAAAAGTTTCCAATCAACACCAATTATGTGGTGACAAATAACTAGGAATGGTGACATCTTGGGGTCAGGACTGTCAAGGAAGAATGCACACTGGTGCCACGGTTCCTCTCCGACAGGACTGTGGCACTGTGGGCCGGCACAAGCCATGCCGACACTGAATCTTTAGCCCTCGTCAAAAATTTGGATATCTTCTCTGAAGCTCGCAAATCGAGTGAAGTAACTGGGTTAAAAAAAGTTTTACTTTCTTTAAACATTTTATTCTTTTTAAAAAATTTTTAATGTTTTTATTCATTTATTCATTATTTTTGATACAGAGAGATACAGAGCATGAGAGGGGGAGGGGCAGAGAGAGAAGCAGACACAGAACCGGAAGCAGGCTCCAGGCTCTGAGCTAGCTGTCAGCACAGAGCCTGACCCGGGGCTCGAACCCACGAACGTGAGATCTGACCTGAGCCGAAGTCGGAGGCTTAACCGACTGAGCCACCCAGGCGCCCCAACATTTTATTCTTTTGAACAGAGATAGGGAGACAGAGGATCCAAAGCAGGCTTGGCACTGACACACAGAGCCCAAAGTGGGGCTCGAACTCAAGACCGTGAGTCCATGACCTGAGCCCAAGTCAAGAGTCAGTCATTTAACCGACAGAGCCATCCAGGTGCTCCAGAAGTTTTAAAATGAAACCAAAATAAGTGTAAAATCATGCTCTTCTTTCAGTTTCCTTCCAAAATTTACATAAAATACCCTTTTCCCCTAACAATGTTAATACTAACACTATCTACCTTGGCTACCCTGCCAGGGATGGAGGCACAGAGCAGGGTGGCTTAGGGGTCCCTGCTCAGCTGCTTGCCAGCTCCGACACTCAAGGTATACTACCCAGCTCCCTTTGCCATGAACTGGTTTCTATTTCTTGAAGTTATTATTAGAGTTAAATGTGATAATCTATGCAAAACACCGCGCGGTGCCTGGCATGTGGTAAGTTAGTACTGTTTAGAGAGCACCTTCCTTGTTTCAGAAGCTATGCCATTTTATCCTGCAACCTGGAAGTTAGCTACAAGTACCCTTATTTTTATGAGAGGAAATCAAGGCTCAGAGAAGCTAAATTACCTGTCCAGGGTCACACAGGTGTTTGTGGCAGGGCTTCGACTTAAAGTCAGGTCAGTTAGACCTTAAAACCCAGGCTCAGGATCCTGTGTTCCTCCTGTGTGTTTCTTTACTATTAAATTTTTTAAAAATGTTTATTTATTTACTTTGAGAAAAAGAGAGAGAGAGAGAGCATGCGTGAGCAGAGGAGGAGCAGAGAGAGAGGGAGAAAGTGAGAATCCCAAGCAGGCTCCACACTATCAGCACAGAGCCTGATGTGGGGCTTGAACTCACAAACTGTGAGATCACGAACTGAGCTGAAATCAGGAGTCAGAGGCTTAACTGACTGAGCCATCCAGGGGCCCCTCTTTACTATTTTTCCATCAGTGGTAAAAAGCTGTAGGACCTGCTGAGGACTGGGAGGCCATCATTTTCATTCCTGCTTATCCGAAGAGAAGACTGATTCAGAAAAACTGGCAACAGTTTGGGGGGTCCAGAAGGGCCCTGGAACAGGGTACTAAGAACAGGAGAATTTAGGAACGTGGAAGGGGCAGGGGACAGGGTATCCAGAGGCTGGAAGGAGTCCAGACTGTCCTGGGGTGGCCTCAAAGAGTACCCAGAGCCCCCCCTGAGCAAAGCGCCAGGGTCTGCTGACTGGTCTTTCTCTCAGTGTGTGTTTCTAGCGTTGCCAGTTGCTGCTCCTCTTCTGCACGTCTTCCCCTTGGCTGGGGCGGGGTAGTGGAGGGTCTCCAGAATTCCCCTTTGTCAGATGGGGAGGACAGGAGAGCAGGGAGGAGGAAAACCAAGAGCTAGGGGGCTGGAGCTGGCCAGCAGGGAGGCCCGCGATTGGCCTAGCTCCCAGGGCCTGGGCCCGAGGAGGGAGCTGCCTGCCCCTCACCATTCCCTCCCCCTGCCCCCCAGGGCTCCTTGGCTGCAGAGCCTGCCAGTTGGGCCCCCGCCAAGCCAAACAGCTGCCAGGGGGAGAGGAAGAAGCATTTCCGAGCAGAGAGGCCCCTGTGGACTCCGACTCAAGCCTAGAATCCCCCTTCATCACCGCCAAGTGAAAAAGAGAGTCTGTTCACATGCATACAGGCATGCACGCATGGCACCAGGGAGCCTGGGGTGCAGCGTCTGAGGGCCTGGGATGCTGTGGGGGCGAGGGTGGCATAGGGGTGTCCAAGATCAGGCTTGGCGAGGGAGAGAGGGACAGGGGCCATGACTGTGCCCTGTGGTAGAGGGTTTGGGGAATTAAGTTCGGCTCGCTCAGAGGTTGGGGGAGGGTGTAGTGGGTTGAATAGTTTCCCCCCAAGTTTATATCTACCTGAAACCTCAGAGTGTGATCTTACTTGGAACTAGGGTCTTTGTAGGTGTAATTAAGGTGAGGATTGAGATGAGATCATGCTGGGTTAGGGTGGGCCCCAAATCTCATGAAAGAATCCTTATAAGAAACAGGAAAGAACACATGGAAACCCAGGGGAGAAGGCCATGTGAAGAAGATCTGCCTGAGGACAGAGGCTGGGGCTGGAGCTCTGAGCCGGAGTACACCTTGGGCCACTGGAAGCTGGACAAGACAAGGGAAGACTCTCCCCTAGGGCCCCTGAGGGGAGCATGATTATGCTACAGCCTTGGTTGCAGACTTCTGGCTTCCAGAACTACAAGAGAATACATTTCTGTTGCCACCAGTTTTGTGGCAATTTGCTATAGCAGCTCCAGAAAACTAGCATAGGGAGGCGTATGGGGAAAGGGCCTGTAAAACAGAATGAGAAAGATTTATTATTTATTGTGCTACTATTCTGTGCCAGGCACTTTTAAAGATACTTATCTCCATTCTTACAATGATCCTGCCAGTAAAAATTATGATTCCCATTCTTTGGTGAAGTTCAGACCCAAGTTTGTTTTCCAATAGTTGGGATTCCAGTATTGCATCCTCTGTCTCCCAAGCCTGGCCTCTTCCCACTTTCTCTCAAGGGGAGCCTTGGCGGTTTCTAGGTCAGATGATATGTACTTCAGGTTGGGGTGTGGAGATCTCTAGAGGTCCAGGAGGGGGAACATATTAGGGCTCGCTGCAGAACAGGGCAAGGGGTCATTACCCCATTGTTCTGAGGTCTTCTGTGACCCGAAGGTCTCTACTTACCACTGCTCCTGTAGCCCTCAGGAACACTACGATGATCTGTTCCCTAAGCCTCAGGGAGGGGAGAGACACGCCCCTTCTTGCCTCATTCTCACTGCTACAACCAGCACTACCTCCACTGCCGTCACCATCACCAGCCCCACCGTCACAAACAATCCTCCCTCACCATAATCACTGGTACGGTGACTGCCATCAACACCACCTCCAACACCATCACTGTCACTGAAACTGCTGGAGCCACTGTCACAGTCAGCACTTCCATGCCTGGGGATCCACCTCCGTCACTTCCCCCGCCACCACCACTGCCTTCTCTTTGTGAGACAATGGAGAGGCCAGAGGGGGACTCAGGGCTGTCCTGTGATGGGGCAGCTGAGTGGGGTCTCGCAGGGGAGAAGTCAGAGTCAGGATGGGTCTGGCTGACAGACGCCATCAGTAGTAGAGGACTGCTCTGAGCTCAGCCTTGTTGAGAGCGGAGGTGAGCCTGCCTGGCTGGTGTAAACCCTCACTGGGACAGGCTGTCTTCACAGGCATGGGTTCGGCATGGAAGTTGTTTGAGTGACATATCCAGGCCCTGCCTGCCTCGTGCTAGTCTCCGGGGATGTAGATTTTGGCGGGTCACTGACTCCTGGCCATTGGCCTGGCCTGGCTTGGCCATGGCAGTGAGGTCATGTGAGTGGTTGTACTGGGAGCACTGGGGAGCGGGGACAGAAGGAAAGGGGCCCGCCCTGGCTGGGAGAGAGGAAGGAGGCCTCTCTCCCCAGGCTAGGCCTACCAAAAATGATGAAGTAAGCACATCTTGAAGCTCCAGTCCCCCAGACCCCTTTCTCTCTGCCTGCCTGGCTCCTCATAGGCTCCAGTGCTGTGGGCTCTGGGTTACTCTCTCCCAGAGATACCTGGCTATTCAGTTCAGCCACCCGAGGGAGTGCAGGGACCAGGCAGCTCTGATTTGGGGGCAGAGAGAGAATTGACTATGGGAGAGGGATGTCCCATTTCTTTACTCAGGTGTGCAATCCCTTCTTCCACCTTAGACCATGTGTGTGTGTGCATGTGTGTTGAGGGTGTGGTAGAATATTCTAGAAGCTCAAGCCACAGCTGCTCCCCTTGCCCCTTCCCTGCATGCCCAGCCACCTCCACCACCTTTCAGGATGGGACTACAGCTCTGGGAACAGCCTTTCTCAATCCTTCCAAACCCTTGAGCTGCCCAAATGCCAAGCTAATCCCACCCCCTAGGATTGTACTTGAGAACTTCGGGAAGTGGGAAACAATGCTATCGTGGGATGTGTTTATCTCTGCATCAGGCGTGAGAGCCCGGCAGACAGGCTGGCGACTGGAGGGGGGCAAGGGGCCACTGAGTCCCAGAAACACCGGATTGGAAGGTTCAGGTCAGGAAGCACTGGGGAGGGGCCTCAGCTTGCCCCAACCCTGGGAAATGGGTGTGGCAAAGCCACCTTCCACTCACCACTGCAAATCACTCCTCAGGGGAAGGCCTTTTGCTGAGTTAGGAAAGACTTTGGCAGGTCATGAGGATTTTTTTGATGACCACACAATAACGACAGCAGGTGTTTATTGGGCATTTATTATATATCAGTGCCTTTCCAAGTGCATAGCAACTCATTTAATCCCCCCCTCCAGTATCTCTGTAAGATTAGTACCATTATTGTTATCTGTATTTTGCAGTTGAGGAAACAGGCACAGATATGTTCCATGTTTGCTGAAGGTTATAGTGTTGATGAGAAGTAACCCTAGGATTTGTGCTCATTCTATCTGAACTCCAGAGCTCATGCTCTTCTCTGCTCCAGGTTGGGGTGGGGGTAGGTGTCCTCCTGTGAACTTTTGAGACCCTACTCCAAACCTGCAGATGCTGCCTCTTCCCCAGTGTCCCAACCGGTGTGGCAAACAGCACAGAATTGGGAGCCAGGAGCCTTGGGGTCTTGTACCTCTAGCGTGCCGTGTGACTGTGGGCCAGTCCTTGTTCTCTGGCCTCAGTTTCCCTATCTGTCCTGTGCGGGCCTTGCATTGAACCTGCTGCTTCCTGAAGACCCTTACAGGTGCTATTTGGATTGTGCCACCCTAGCTTGGAACTCCTGTTTGTTGGGCCTCTCTGGGATCAGCCTGGCCCCTGGGAAGGGCTGGGAGTTGGGGAAAAGACAATCGCCTGAAAGCCCTGTGTGTCTGGATAGCTCTTGTGCATCCCTGTGGCAGCTACTTCTTTAATTCTTTTCTATCAAGAGGAGCAGCAGCGTCGCAGATCAGAGACAATAGCCAAATTTGCTCATTTACCCAGACCCCCATCTGGGTGTGGGGTGGGGACAGGAAGAGGGTCTGCTGGCATCTGATTCCCACCAGCCATGTACTCCGCCTGGCCTCCTCTGACTGTGCTTATCCCCACAAAGGCAGTGGTAGGGATAGGGTCAGACCCTTGGCTCTCACTACCCTCGATCTTCTCTCCTCCAGTCCTCAGAACATCCAGTGGGCAGCATCTCAAATTATCCTCCTCATGCACTAAGCCCTTTCTTCCCCTCCAAACCACACCCTGGAGAGCCTTTCTATTTATCCAGTAGACATTTGCTATGTGCCCACTATGTGCCAGGTACCAAGCCATGTGCAAGAAGACAGGGATAAAGCTTGATTCTTGCCCTAAGGAGTCCAAACTAGTCCCTCATTCCTTACTCTCCATATGTTGTTACTTAGACACACCCTCATGTCTTTGGAGGATCACTAAAGGTGGAGAGAGGGATTCTCTGGGGTCTGGAGATCAGAGTAGATCCAGGGGCACCAGAGCAAGCAGCAAGAGTGGGATCTGGAGACAATAGTCCCCACAACAGATGCACCTGGCCCTAGAACCTTTTTTGACAGCTGCCTGAACCATTGTCTGAGTGGGAGGAAGATGGTGGGTGCCATCTTCCTCCTTGCCGGAGACTTCTAGAAAGACTGTAGCGTGTTTGCTGAGCTGGAATCCTGAGACCTGTTAGGGCCAGCTTGGGTGTGGTGAGTAGACAATCCCAGAATTTTAGGGGGAAGAGAAGTAGAATCACAGAGGCTGGGTTGGAAGAAGGGGAGGGAAAATTTCTATGTAGAGGAGTTAGACTTCATTAGAATAGCTGGTGAGTCTGAAGAGCTAGATTGAGGTGTGGGGGTGGGGGTTAATCTGTTATGGGAAGCAACTGCAGGCACTTGTGAAATGGGTAATAATCTTATTTACAATATTAAGGTCATTCATCCATTCATTTCATCAACAAGGCTTATTGAGTGACTGCTTTATTCCAGGCACTGTATTAGGAAACAAGGATTCAGTGAGAAAAAGATTCAGTTCCAGCCCACTTGGAAATTGCATTCAAGTAGAGAGAAACACAATACACTGATTACTCTATGAACAGTTGATTTTGACACAAATTTGAAAAACATTAGAGAGAAGTGCAGGATGCTATGATATGAGAATCTATAACAGTGCATCCTCTCTATGTCTGGGTGATCGGGGGAGATTTCCCCGAGGATATGACATTTCAGCAGAGACTTATAGGATGAGAACAGAGTGTTAAGGTCAGGTTCAGCTGTGAGTGACAGAAAAATTCCACAACTAATGGTGGTGTCAATGAGATAAAAGTTTATCTCTCACATAAATGAGATGCAGAGCTAGGTCACCAGGGCTGGTATCCCCATCCCCATCAGGGATCCAGCCTTCTATCTAATGATGTCATACTACCGTTGTCAAATACACAGCTTCCATCTCATGGTCCTAAATGGATGCTCCAACTCCAGCCATTATACCCACAGCCCAGTCAGTGGGAAGGAGAAAAGAAGAGGGAGAAGGGCATGCCCTTCCTTTAAGGACACATCTTTGTCACCAGCACACATCATTTCTACTTATATACCAATGTATAGAGGTTGCTATATACTTAGCCACAAAGGAGGCTTGGAAATTTGTCTGTATTCTGGGCAGCATGGATCTAGCTATAGATCAGCAGTTTTATTATAAATAAGAAGAGGAGGTGATGGATAGATGTCTATGCCACAAGGAATTAGCTGGGTGAAAGATGGGGCTGATAAAGATGAGAGCGTCAAGATAGAGGGATTGTCATGTTTGAAGCCCCTTAAGCAGGTAGGGCATTGAGAATGACTCACTGACTCCCTATTTCTAGTGTAATCAGCTGAGTGACTGGTGACTGCATTTACTAAGCTAAGGGATCTTGAAGAAGGAGCAGGTTTGGTGATCAGGCCAAGTTCGGTGTTGGACCCATTGAGCTGAAGGACCTATGAGCCATCCATATAGGGAGGTTCATGGATACAGGGTCTGGGCTCAGGAGACAGGTCAATATTGGGAATTGTAGTGGCATTGTCAGTGGAAACTTCATCCATTATGGGAGGGAATGAGAAGGCCCAGGGAGCAGTGCCAAGAAGACACTTTGGGCACAACCCCAAAAACCCAGGGAAGACGTTCACCCTCATTTTGTGGCCTCCTGGTTTCTGGTTCCCCTTTGGAGCATTATCTTCCCACTATTTTGTGGGCTGATAAATCAGATGATTTGTTCTCCCACTCCAGAGTTTGGAAGGATCCCTAGAGACGTGTACCACCAGCCCCTCCCTCTCACCTCCATGAGATGGTCCAGGGTCCAGGAGGCCATGTGACCTAAGCTCAGCTGGACAGACTCTCTCTTGGGACTGGGCATTCTGAGCATCTTATGCTAGCATGGAAGAGACCTTTGGAGTTCAGCCAAGTAATTTCTGTTCCATTTCCAAGCAAGGTATTCTAGCCTTCTAGTCCGTTCTGTAGCTAGTTCCTCAATATTTTTCCAATAAATTCTTTTTTTTTTTCCTAGTTTTTGGCTTATAAATGTCACGGTTGGCTTCTGTTTCTTGCAAACAAAGAGGAGCCAGCAAAAGGAAAATGAACTGGACAGGACTTCAGAGGGCCCCGAGAAAAACTAGAGGAGTGAGGTTTCACAAAAATAAGCAAAAGAGTACATCTCAAAGGAAGGAGTAGCCAGTGGTGTCAATTTTTATTTAAAAAATGTCCAGTATGTCTAAATAAGCATAGGAGGAAAAGGCAAGAAGGAGACATAGTTGTTAATAATGATTAACAATGGTGGGGAGGCTTTGCTAGATCTCTGTTTCAAAGGAAGGAACCCAACTCATCTTTGCTTAAGACAAGAACAACACAAAAGTAATTTCTTGGCTCATGATTACTGAAAAGTCCAGGGATGGACCTGTCTTTGGCACAGTGCGAATAATGTCATGAGGTCTGCTCTCCTGAGTCTGCTCTCTTCTCAGGCATCACCTCCTCAGGGGACACTCCTGGCAGATCCTGTCAGACATGTACCCACTTAGCAATTCCAGAGCAGAAAACTGGTGACTCCAGTAAACTCCCAGGATTAGCTCCATTGGCTTTGTTTGGGTCATCTGTCCTTGAACCAATCACCAAAGCCAGGGGGTTTTGGTGCTTGCGTGGCCAGGCCTGAATCACATGACTCCCCCTGGAGATGGTCAGGGGGACTCATCTCCACCTAAGCTATTTTAATGAGGGTCTGGATGTTGTCCAAGATAAATATATACACAATTATCAGAAGAGGGGGTGGGTCCTGGGCTTGACAACCAAATTTGCAGTCCAGTTTACCAGGGGACAGGTTACAGATGGCCAGGTTTGGGTCACAGAGCCATATTTGAGGGCATAGGGCAAGGCTGCTGAGGCATACTTCCTCAAGGCAGTGGGTACTGGGCAGACACTTGCATGAGTAGATAGTCTCGGTGGTAGGCAAGTGCAAGAATAGTCAAACGGTGTAGTTGCTAAGTGGATGGGCTCCAAAGTCAGAAACTACATTTGAATCCACCTGGATTTGCCATTTACTAACTATTTTTCTTCTGAGTCTCAGTTTTCTATGTGAAAATTCGGTTAATAAAGGAATAGTGCCCTGGGCACCTGGGTGGCTCCATCAGTTGAGCCTCAACTTTGGCTCAGGTCATGATCTCACAGTTTGTGAGTTCAAACCCCACAGTGGGCTCACTGCTATCAGCCTGTCAGTACAGAGCCCACTTCAGATCCTCTGTCCCCCTCTTTCAGCCCCTCCTCTGTTGTGCTCTTCCAAAAAATAAGAAGAAGAAGAAGAAGAAAAGGAATAGTGCCTACTTCTTAAAACTCTTATTAGAATTTAATGGAATATCTACCTAAAGGGATTAGCTGTGTTCTTAGAAAATAGTAAATGTTCAATGAATGTTGGCTATTCTTAAAAAAAGTTAAGTTATCTCTACACCCAATGTGGGTCTCAAACCCACAACCCCAAGATCAAGAGCCACCTGTTCCACTAACTGGGCCAGCCAGGTGCCCCAGAATGTTTGCTATTATTATAGTGGCCCTGGGGATTTGTTACATGCCCTTGGTAGGGGAGCAGACAGTCTTCAGAGCCCCGCTTCCTCTTGTCATCAGAGTTCCCCAGTTCAGGCCCCAGAACTCACTAGTGGGCTCTATCCAAGTCTAGCCGTATTCCAAACGCAGGGATGGAGAAAAGAGTGTGGACCTTGTGGGAGGGTGTGGTCAGGGTGGATCCCAATAGGGCTGGGTCAAGGCTAGTGGGAAGATGCTGGAGGGCCAGGGATTGGAGAGGAGGGGGCGGTGGGCCAGGAAGGTACGGACTAAGGGGAGGGGTGATTTTGGGAAGAGCCAGCAGGGGTCACTGCAGAGCTGTGGGAGGCTCCGGGCCACCCGAGGGCCCTCTCACACTACTACCTGCCTCAGTAACTGTCGTTGCCTGGGATACAGGGCTCAGGCCAGTTTTGGGCAGTGAGGTTGGGGGTGGCTCATGCAGTTGGAAGTGGCTGCCAAGGACAGCTGCCTTCAGTGCCCTCTAGGGCTTGGGCTGTCTGTCTTTGATGGAGGCCCTTATGTTGGGTGGGTGCCTGGATTTCCACCTCATTGGACCCTGAGTTCCAGCAGTACCTAGAAAGTGTCTCTTGAGATGCTTCCCTATAAAGAACTCTGAGGCCAAATGAGTTTCCTTCGTCCCCTCAGAGGGTTGTGGCCCAGATTAACATGTTGGAGGCTCAGAGTATCCTGCAGGCAAGAAAGCCTGTCAGACTTTGTGTGGCCCCGGTTTCCTGGGCTTACGGGAACCCTTTCACGAAATGCTTAGGGAAATACTGATTTAAGGCATCATCCAGGGCAGAGGGCGCATGCTCCAGGAGGTTAGTGTGTCCAGCCCTCTCCCTCCTCCCATCCTTTAATGCAAAGTAATGTGTAACACATGTTTGTTGTGGAGAAACAGAAAAAATCAAAAGTGCAAAGAAGAAAATTGCTTCCCCTACCTGCTGCTCCTTAGAGCTACTTCAGAAAGCTCTGGCCACTATTCTCTCTTTTCCTAGGGAGGAGAAGGTGACCATGGGGTTCTCCTCAGACACACCCACTTCTGCTGGGGAGAAGCCCCTTTTAGAGGTCATCTTATCTAATCCTCTGTCTTCACCCTGTGCAATTCTTGCCTCCCTTTCTTGTGGACATTCCTAAGGGGACAGGAGATGTTGGTGGTGGTTTAGCGGGTGTTGAGTGGCATGGAGGAGAAGTGGGAGCCCGGATCATCAGGGTAGAAGGTGGTCTTTCTTTCTAGGTGGGGAAGCAGGCCCTGAGAGGGAACGTGGCTTCTTGGGGTTTCACAACGAGCTAGGGGTAGAGCTGGCAAAGTCCTGGGTCCGGGCCAGGTGTCCTCCCCACCTCTCCTCCAGCTCTCGATGCCAGGAGACTGTACAGAGTGGCCTGTACCATTCGAGCAAGGCTGCAGTTTCCTCTGTGGGACTGTCAGGCCACCCGGGCTGGCTGTGTGGGTGCTGGGTGCGTGCACCACGGTTGTGTAACAAGCTCTGGGTTGTGTGCATGCACTCAGAAACCTGATGCAACAGGGAAGTTGCGGTCCCGTGAGCTGGGGTGTGGGCGCTTGGCCGGGGCCCAGACCACAAGGAGTATTTGGCTTGTTGCTGCGGAGGCCAGGCACGGGGGTCTCAGAGTTGTCTACATCAGAGCTTGTCCATTCCTGGGTGCCCACATCCTGGTCCCTGTCGGCACAGGGCTTGAAATGGGGCTGCCTGGCCAGCTGATGCTGGAGGAGGCTGTTGGTGCAGAGAGCAGGGACTTGCTCCATCCTCATCCTGTTTGCCCAGATGCCTGTTGTGAAGGGAGTGCGGGCAAGCAGGGCCTCCTCTCTGTGGTTCCACGTCTTCTATCTTTTTCTCGTTGTAAAGCCAACCCCCCTCCTCATCCTGGAGCCCTCACCTCAGTTCCAGTTCCTTCTGCACAGCAATATCTGTCTTTTACTCCTTCTATCTTCCTGAACCTCCAACCCCCAAACCACGGTCTTTCCTGCATATTCTTCTGTTGAGGAGAAGCAGAATGGAGAGGAGAAAAAGCAGCCGGATTGCAGCCAGGCCAGATCCCAACTGCCCATTGCTATTTCTGAACAGAATAAGAATAATCCTTGCTCTTCCTTAGCCTCCGTATGCTCATCTGAGAGATGGGGCAATGAGACTTCTGCCACAGAGCTGCTGGAAGGGACTCTGGGATATCTAGGAAGGGATCTCATGAATGGGAGTTGCCCTTTCATTCAATCCCACATGGATTGAGCATCTGGGCACCCTTACTTAGAGCATCTCCATCATCAGATGGGGCAATGGGCACTTGAAAGGGCCAGGGGACCTTGAAGGGGATGAGCAGTGTAAAAGCAGGCACTATCCTGCCTGCTCTGTGCCTGGCGAGGATCTCAGTGGCCACCTGTGAACCCTCCCTCCACTCTTGTCCTCGAGGGAGATGAGGTACGTTTGTTTCTTCTGGCCCATTCTACCTGCTTCAGTCTCTCAGGAGGCAACATTCTTTAGGGGGGCCTGTGGGCCAGGGAAGGGGAAGAAGGGCACCAGTGTCCTCACCTCCTTCCCTGGCTGGGCTGCACTGGCCCCGTGGGGCTCCTCCTCAGTGCTCCCAGAATGCTTTGTGTCTGTGTCACTTTATCCTGCACTAACTGCCCAGTGTTTTGATAAGCTGTTTATGTATCTATTTAAAAGTAGTAATAGGGGCACCTTTGGGTGGGTCAGTTGGTTGAGCATCCGATTTCGGCTCAGGTCGTGATCTCACTATTCGTGAGTCCAAGCCCCACATTGAGCTCGCTGCTGTCAGCGAGGAACCTGCTTCGGCTCCTCTATCCCCCTCTCTCTGCACGCCCCCCCCCCCCCCCCCCCCCCCCCCCCCCCCCCCCCCCCCCCCCCCCCCCCCCCCCCCCCCCCCCCCCGCTTACACTCTCTCAAAAATAAACAAACATTTAAACTAAAAGTAATAATAGCACAGAGTGCTTTCTGTGTGCTAGACTCCACATACATGAACTCATTTCCTCCTCACAGCAGAGGCATGTGCAAATATTATCTGTAAGGAAGCTGATGCTTGGAGAAGCTTGTCTTGCTCAAATTCAAATAACTTTGCTGTCTAATCTCAATCACTATCTCATCACCCTGTTTTCTTTTTTTAAATATTTTTTTACATTTATTTATCTTTGAGAGAGAGTGTGCGTGGGGGAGGGGCAGAGAGAGAAAGAGACACAGAATATGAAGCAGGCTCCAGGCTCTGAGCTAGTGTTCAGCACAGAGCCGGATGCAAGGCTCAAACCCACAAACTGTGAGATCATGACCTGAGCCGAAGTCAGACACTTAACTGACTGAGCCACCCAGGCACCTCTGTTTTATTTTCTTCAGAACCTTGATCACAGATAGTTGTCTTCTGTTCATGTGTTTGCTTGCTCATTGTTTATCTCTCTGTCTACACAGCAAGCCCCATGAGGCCAGGGACTTTGTCTTTCTCGTTCACATTCCAAAGTCTCTCCTGGTGCCTGGTAGATAGTGGATGCTCAGTAAATATTTGTGGAGAGAATGAGCCATGGAGCGGCTCAGCGGAGACTCCTAGAGGGTACGTCATCTGGTTGTTTGCTCTGTTATTCCAGCGCTCCCCAGCAGGCCCTGGGCTGGCCTGGTGCTCAGGAAGCAGTTTGCTGAGTGAGTCAAAGAATGTAAAAGAGTCCAGAGAATTCAGTTGCTGCTGTTGTCCCCTCCAGACTCCAGGAACTAGTGAAAGATCTTCAGCCACAGGAAATACGGGGGAAGAATTTCTTCTTCTTAGGTCTCTGTTTTGGTTTTTCTGTGCGATGTTGTGTGTGGGCACAGAGTGGGTACATAGGAGGAAAAGTATGAGTAGGAGATTGGAAACATAACAACCACTGGGAAAAGAGTCTAATTGCTTCATGTCCAAAGGCAGGAGATATAAACAGAGCGTATGTGTGTGGCCCAGAGGAGGCTCCTAGCAAGTGATGAACACATGAATGAGTGAGTAAAGGAGTGAGTTGAGTCAACTACATAGTGAAATCCTCGAAGACAGGCCCATGCCTTAATTTTCTTTATAACCTTAGCCCCCAAGCATAGGCCCCATATCAGGGCTTGGTATGTGTTTGTGGAATGAATGAATGAATGAATAAATGAACAAATTGGTACCAAGGTATATGGAAATGAAAAGAAAAGATGGGTCTTGCAAAGGGCCCGAAAGCCCTAGTGAACTAGACTAATACAAATTCCAGTCTCTGGATCTTTTCCACAGGAGGTAGGGTCTGAGAAGTAAGGAAGGAGCCCAAGTGAATGCCAGGAGCATGGCTTCCCCTATGCATTCTCTCCAGTTGATCTATCTGGGGTGGTGTGTAGATACTAATACAAAAAAATAATGACTGAATATTTACCAAGCACTAAACTATGTGCCAGGCTCTAAGCTCTTGACATGTGTTAAGTAGCTTAATCCTTTCAGCAACCATATGAAGTAGGTTGTATTATTTTCTCCATTTTACAGAAGAGGAAACTGAGGCACAGGGAGGTTATGTAAATTGTGCAAGGTCATTTGACTAGAAAGTGTCACACAGTCATTGCTCAGGCTCTGCTGGGAAAAGCAGTGGCTGTCCATCCAGCCTAGTAAATGATGTTGCTTGGTCTGGTGTTGGCTGTATCACCTTTCCAAGCCTCAGTTTCTTCATTTGTAGAATGGGAACACACATTGTGATGGGCTTGGAGACCAAAGTCAGAGGACTTTGCAAATTGTAAAGGAGCCACAGGGCTCTTTTAATGGGATTTTCCTCTTCCTCACCACGAATCACCATTAGCTTTATCATGATCATGATCCTGATCATCTTTACAACTGGCCTCCTGCCATTAATATGCCAACACTGGCAACCCTGGAGACAGATAAATTCACTTCCCATTCATAGATAATTACTGTCTGACTTGGCTTCCACTTCTCTTATATTTCCGTTTTTATTCTCTACTCTCTAAGCCTTGACTCAGTTCCACCCCATCTTCTCTTTCCTCAATTATTGCAACAGCCTCCCCAACAGCCTCTCAGCCTCTGGGCTCTCTTTTTCACCTCTATTAACTAATTTGCTTAATATGTAAATTAAAACTTGTCACTCTCTTGCCCTCATGCCAAGAACTGACTAAACGTTTTTTTTTTATGAAACATTAAGCCTTTGGTAATGTGGCCCCTGGAAACACCTCTTTTCCAGGCCACCCAGTGCCCTCCCGTGTTCCCATATGTTGGCCGTTCTGGTAATAGAGCAGGACTTTCATGTCTCTTTGCCTTTGCTAGTGCTGTTCCCTCTGTCTAGCAGGTCTTTTTTGACTTTGTCTCTACAGTAAATGCCCACTCATTCATTTTACCCTTCAGAACAAAAAAGGCATCATTGCCTTTTCTGATTATAAAAGTGATGCATGTTTATGGAAATAACTTGAACAATATAGAATACACTAGGGAAAAAAAAGGAAGTGTTTCTTCTTTCCACAGTCCAACAATTGGGGATAATCACTTTTAAAGTACCATGAGTATAAGCATAGTCTTTTCTCTCTCTCTCTCTCTTTAAATACATGTAAATACACACAAACTTACAAAAGTGAAATCATTTGTGTTATTTGGTCATCTACCTTTTATCCTAAATGAAATATTTTGGACATCTTTTCCTGTGAATAAGCATTTTTACATAGTAAGTTTTTATTCTTCATAACTCAGTTTCAGTTCAGACGTTTTGTTTTGGAAGGCTCTCCTGGCTCTCCCCTTCTCCTCCAGGCCCCACCCACAATGCCCCTCCTGCAAGGACTCATCTTACCTTGTATCTCTTTGAAAACTTTTCCACTTGTAGGTCATCATTTGATATAGAAGTCAAATGCATGAAACAATAATTATAAATCTGTGTTAATGGGCACACAATGTATAAAGATACCATCTGTGACAAAAATATAAAGGGAAAAAGATGGAGGTATAAAGGAGCAGAGTGTTTGTATACTGAAACTAAGCTGGTATTTCTTTTTTAATTTTTAATATTTGTTTTTGACAGAGAGCGAGAGAGCAAGTGTGAGCAGAGGTGGGGCAGAGACAGCAGAAGACACAAAACTTGAAACAGGCTCCAGGCTCTGAGCTATCAGCACAGAGCTCAACACAGGGCTCCAACTTACAAACGATGAGATCATGACTTAAGCCGAAGTTGGAAGCCCAATTGACTGAGCCACCCAGGAGCCCCCTAAGCTGGTATTATTAAAACCAGGCTGTTATAAGTTTAATACATTAATTGTAATTCCAAGGTAACCACTATGTAAATAATAAAAAGTACACTAAAGAGGAAAAAAGAAGGGTATCAAAATAGTACCCTACAAAAAAACAACTAAGTGAAAAAAAAAAGCAGTAATAAAGGAGTTGGAGAACAAAAAAACATATAGAATTAAATCACTGTTTATCAGTGTTCATGGTAAATACAGATGGATTAAACTCTCCTTTAAAAAAATGTTTTATTTTTGAGAAAGAGGGAGAACATGAGTAGGCGAGGGGCAGAGAGAGAGGGGAGAGGGAGAGAGAGTATCCTGAGCAGGCTCTGCATTGGCAGCACTGAGCCCAGTGCAGGGCTCAAGCTCATGAACTGTGAGTTCATGATCTGAGCTGAAGTCGAATGCTCAACCAGTTGAGACACCCAGGTGCCCTGAATTAAACTCTCTTATAAAAAGGGAGAGATTAGATTAAAAAAAAAATCATACACTGTCTACAAGAAACTCATTTTAGATATAGAGGATAGAAAGAAAGTAAAAGGATGAAAAAAAGATATCCCATGCAAATAGTAGCCAAAAGGGAGTTAGGGTGGCTATAATATTGCATACAAAACAAACTATTAAGTCAAAAAATGTTATGAGACAGAGGACATTATATATTAATGAAAGTTTCTTATCAGCAAGAAGACATATCATTTGTAAATGTCTACACACCTAAAAACAGAGCCCCAAAATATATGAAGCAAAAATTGATACAATTGAAGGGAGAAACAGACAATTTTACAATAAAAGGTGAAGACTTCAATACCCCATCTTCAACAGCAAGTAGAACAATTGGACAGAAAGTCAATAGAGAAATAGTAGTCATCTTGAACAACACTAGTAGGCCTAACAGACATATATAGAATACTCCATCTGATAATAGCAGAATACACATTCTTCTCAAGTACACATGGAACATTCTGAAGGATAATCCATATGTTAGCCACAAAACAAATCTTAACAAATTTTAAAAGATTGAAATCACACAAAGTATCTCTTCTTGATCGCAATGAGATGAAACTAGAAACTAGTAACAGAAAATAGAAAAATCCACAAATATGTGGAAATCAAACAACACACTTTAAAAAAAATGTTTATTTATTTTTGAGAGAGAGACACACACAAAGTGTGAGCAAGGGAGGGTCAGAGATAGAGGGAGACACAGAATCCGAAGCAGGCTTCAGGCTCTGAGCTGTCAGCACAGAGCCCGACGCGGGGCTCGAACCCACAAGCTGAGATCATGACCTGAGCTGTAGTCGGCTACTTAACCTACTGAGCCATCCAGACACCCCTCAAACAACACACTTTTGAACAACCAGTGGGTCAAAGAAGAAATGTCAAGGAAAACTAGAAAATACATTGAGGGGCGCCTGGGTGGCTCATCAATTAAGCATCTGAATTGCACTCAGGTCATGATCTCACAGTTCATGAATTTGAGCCCTGTGTCAGGCTTCGTGCCTGATTCAGATTCTGCATCTCCCTCTCTCTCTCTGCCCCTCTCTTGTTTGTGTTCTCTTTCTCAAAAGCAAACTAATGAAACATTAAAAAAAATACATTGAAATGAATGCAAATAGGGGCGCCTGGGTGGCTCAGTTGGTTAAGTGTCCGACTTCAGCTCAGGTCATGATATCATAGTTCATGGGTTCAAGCCCTGCATTGGGCTCTTTGCTGAAGGCTCAGAGCCTGGAGCCTGCTGCGGATTCTGTTTCCCCCTACCCCACTCGGGCTCTATCTCTCTGTCTCTCAAAAATAAATAAATGTTAAAAATATTAAAAAAAATGAAATGAATGCAAATGAAAACACAACATACCAAAACTTATGGGATTCAGAGAAAGCAGTGCTCAGAGAGAAATTTATAGCTGTAAATGCCTACATTAAAAAAAAACGAAAGATCTCAAATCAATAATGTAAGTGTACACGTTAAGGAGCTAGAAAAAGAGGAGCAAAGTAAACTTAAAGCTAATAGAAGAAGGAACTAATAAATATTAGCATTGAGATAAGGGAAATAGAGAATAGAAAAGCAATATGGAAGGTGAAACCAAAAACTCTAAGTAAACGTCAACAAAATTGTCACATGTTTAACTAGACTGACTAAGCTAGAAAGAGAGAAGACTCAGATTACTAAAGTCAGAAATGAAAGTGGGGACATTACTACTGACTTTATAGGTATATAAAGTATTATGAGAGAATATGATGGGAATGCCTGGCTAGCTCAGTTGGAGGAACATGTGACTCTTGATTTTGGGGTCATGAATTCAAGCCCTATGTTGGGTGTAGAGATTATTTTAATAAATAAAAACTTTTTTAAAATTAAAAAGGAATACTATAAACAATTTTATGCCACAAATTGGATAACCTAAATGAAATGGACAAATTCCTAGAAACAAGTAAACTTCCAAAATTGACTTAAACATAAATAGAAAGTATAACAATTAAAAAGGTTGAATCAATAATCAAACTCCCTCCAACAAAGAAAAGTCCAAGACCTGATGGCTTTACTGGTGAATTCTACCAATCATGTAAAGGATTAACACCAATCCTTCTCAAACTCTTCTAAAATATGGAAAGGAGGGAACATTTCCAACTTGTTCTATGAGGCAAGCATTACCCTGATACCAAAACCAGATAAAAACAATACAAAAAAAAAAAAAGAAAGAAAACTACAGGCCAATATTACTTATACATATAGATGCAAAATACTAGCAAACCAAATTCAGCATCATACTAATAGATTTATACATCCCAACTGAGACTTACCCTTAAAATGCAATATAAAAAAAATCAGTCAATGTGATACACCACATTAAGAGAACAAAGAGAACAAAGGGAAAAAAGACACATGATCATCTCAATTAATGCAGGAAAATGCATTTGACAAAAAATAAAAAAAATTTCATAATTAAAGACACGCAGTGTGCTGGCTGGATGGCTCAGTCAGTTAAGCATCCAACGTCCAACTCTTGATTTTGGCTCAGGTATGATCTCACAGTCATGAGGTCAAGCCCCTCATCAGGCTGGAGTGGAGCATGCTTAAGATTCTCTCACTTCCTCTCTCTCTCTCTCTCTCTTTCTCTGCCCTTCTTCCCTGCTCGATCACTCTCTCTGAATATTCATACACATATACATACATACATACATAAAAGAAAATTTAAAAAATACTCAGTAAACTAGGAATAGAAGGAAAATTTCAGAACAGGACAGAGGTCATATATGAAAAACCCATAGCTAACATCATTCAATGGTGAAAGACAGAAAGCTTTCCCCCTGAAATCCAAAACAAAATGAGGATGCCCGCTTTTTTGGTCACTTCTACACAGTAATGGAAATTCCAGCTAGAGTAATGAGGCAAGAAAAAGCAAAGAAAAGACATTTAGTTGGAATGAAAGAAGTAGAAGTATCTGTTTGCAGCATACCTGACCTTACTACATATAAAAATTACCTCAAGGGGTGCCTGAGTGGCTCAAGTGGTTAAACCTCTGGCTTTGGCTCAGGTCATGATCTCATGGCTCTTGAATTTCAGCCCCGCATTGGGCTCTGTGCTGGCAGCTCAGAACCTGGAGCCTGCTTTGAATTCTGTGTTCCTCTCTCTCTCTCTGCCCTTCCCCCACTCATACTCTGTCTCTGTCTTTCTCTCTAAAAAGTAAATAAACATTAAAATTTACCTCAACATGGATTAGTCACCCAAATTTAAGAGCTAAAACTTTGAAACTCTTTGCAGAAAACCTAGGGAAAAATTTTAAGACCTTGGATTTGGCAATGATTTCTTTAATATGATGCCCAAAACACAGGCAACAAAAGAAAAAAGATTAATTGGACTCCATCAAAATTAAAAAGTACCACAGAGTTATGCACTTAAAATGGTTACAATGGTAAATTTTATGTTTTGTATATTTTACTATAAAAAAAGTTAAAAAAAATAACTAAACTAAGGAAAACCCTTCAATTCCACTTCAAATGTTTGCTGTACTGGAAACCTGTCCCCTCCCTTTCCAACACCCCCATCCACAGCTCCTCTCCTCTGAGGACTCATTGTACCTTGTGCATCTCTATTTAAAACCTTTCCCAGGGGCGCCCAGGTGGCTCAGTCAGTTAAGCATCTGACTTCAGCTCAGGTCATGATCACTCCGTTCAGAGTTCAAGCCCCACATCAGGTTCTCTGCTGTCAGCACAGAGCCCGCTTCAGATCCTCTGTCCCTACTTCTCTCTGCTCCTCCCCCACTTGCTCTCTCTTAAAATAAACTTTAAAAAATTTCTAAAAAAAATATTTCCCAATTATAAGGTCATTATTTGTTTGCAAGCTGCTTACAAGTTGGCTCATTAGGTAGTATAGCACGGTGGTTAGGACCTCAGGCCCTAGAGACTGAGTGTACATCTTTACTCTGCCTCTGACTACTGTGTGACCACCGGCAAATTCCTTAACCACTCTGGGCCTCTACATCTTCATCTGTAAAATGGGGGTGATGAGAGCACTTACCTCTCAAGGCTGTGTACCTGAAGGTCTTAGGAGGATGCCAGGCACACATGGCCTGCTCAATATACATTAGCTATTGTTTAACAAAACACAGATGGCTAGACTGTAAAATGAATGCTCGGTAGCAATCCTTGTTCCCCTCCCAGCCATCCCCAGAGGATAGATGGATATGCATTTGAATGTTCAAACATGTGTGGATGCACTGCAGGGTGGGGAAAGGAGGGAGCAAGCCCTTTGCCCCTCTTCCCTGGCCTTGCCCTCCTGGGCCTTGGCCCAGCCCCAGCCCCAGCCTCTCTGCCCCTGCTGGGATCCGGCAGGGAAAATGGGACAAGCCCCCCTTCCTGCCTTTGGAGGATGGTCCCCAGTGGCAGCAGGAGCCCCGCTCTGCTCTTCTCCCCGGCTTAGAGCGGGCCCTTGGGCATGCCCAGGTTGGGGAGGATGGGAAGGGCTCTGATTTGGGGGTTAGCATCAGTCACTGCTGCCATATCAATCAGGGTCCTTTCATGAGCCGGAAACAGCTGCACCCGGCTGTCCCGGCAAGTCCAGACCGGGGTTCCCTGCTCCTCCCAGCCTGCCCCTCTTGCCCCCCCTTCCCCAGCTGACAGTCACTCTTACCCTTCCCCGGATGCAGGGGACAGGCTGGGGCAAGCTAGGGACACACTCAGTTTCCCTTCCCTGTTGCCCCTCCCTGGGGTGACACGGCATCCTCCCCTCCCCCACCCCACCTGCCCTAAGTCCCCAGGACCTGGGGCAGCCGGAGGGTTGGGGGGTGGGGGTGGGTGGGTAACCCTGAGAGGAGTCCACAGGAGACTGACTGCTGCGGCCAGGCCTGAGCTCCTTAGGCAAGACGCTTTAACTAGAACCTTGGAACAGCAAAGTAGGGGAGAGACCCCAGAGCACAGAGTGCAGAAGGCGTTTGTTCAAGATCACACAGCAGCCGAGCCAGTGCTAGAGTTTCAGACACTACTTGTCTTTCCTAACCCTGTAGCCTTCATTTCCCTGTGTACTGAAGGATTGCCAAGGAGTCTCCTGCTTCCCTTCTAGCGCTGATATTGCTCAGAATCTCTCCTCTTTCCCAGTTTATTTTTCCCTGCCGAGGTGCCTGTGTTTGCTGGTAGAGGTAGCTGGGGGTCGGGTGAAGGAAAAGGAACCTTCCAGCAGGTTCAGCCTCTGTTTTCAACAATATACTGCCTCCCCCCCCACCCCCTCATGTGGACTAAGCATCTGCAGGCAATTTTGTGGGGAGTGCCTGGTTTGGGCAGTGGCCAGATTGGTTTTCCTGGGTTCACAGCTCAGTGGTCTGCCCATTGGATAATCCAGCCTGGAGTCTGACAGATGCTTGATATATTTGGCTTCTGCAAGTCTACGATTGTTTAAGGCACCCCCAAGGTGTGGGGAGGGTGTGTGCAGCTATGGAAGCAATGACCCGGGAAGGACCCATGAGGATCAGAAGTCAGGATCCTAAATGGAGCAGGTAGGGGAGGGCTGGCTGAGTCAAACTCAGAATCAGGTATCTGGGGGTCCAGACTGTGGTGTTGCCCTGGCCCAGCCCCCTCTGAGGATCAGGACCTAGCCTGGAGTGCAGAGGGGTCCCGAAGGCCAGATAAATGCTCCTCCCCCTCTCTGACTTCTGTTTCCTGCTTGAAGGAGTGCAAGAGCCTCACTACAGTAACTGCCAGGGTCTTCCCTTTTGGCCAGCAGCACCAGATACAGCTGCCAGTGAGCTGAGAGAGAGAGGCTGTGGGAGTCCTGGGGTGTGCTCTGGGATCCTGGGGCTCTTCCCTGGGCTATATCCTCCCCCACCCCCCCAGGCTGCATGACTTTGGGTGAGTCACTGGGACTTGGCCTCTCTACCTGGACAATGGGTCCCTGCCCTGCCCTTTGTCTTCCACAGGTGGGTGTGGAAATCTCTAGGAGGGAGAGGGTGGGTCTCTGGGACAAGATGGTCCTTCGGCATTTACCCACTCCTCACCCCAAAGCCCGAGGCAGCCACCTCCAAAGAGATAATTGTTAACCAGTCCTGAGTCAGAACAGCTCCATCTCTAGAGAACATCTGACACAGCAACGGGCAGGCTGTGGCCCTGCCCTCAGAGAGTTTGCTGTCGGAGTCGGCCAGCAGGTACAGGCTGGGGCAGAGGGAGGCCCAATTTAGTTAGACCTGAGGAGGAGGGGAAGGAGGAGCCCCCATGGCTACAGCCTAGGCACATGGCTGGCCAGAAACATCTGCCCCCTAAAACCACAGAAGGCCTTCCCGGACCAGTCCCAAAGGCAGCCATGCCCTTTGTCCTTCTTTCTCTCTGTGCCTCCCTCACTGCCAGGGGAATGTCCTCTGCCTCCCAGAAGGCTGTGAGCATGGTGAGCACCTCGGCCATTGCTGTCCTGGCCTTGCACAATGTCTGCCAGGAGACATGCTCCTTTGGTGCAGGTAGGGATGGCTGGTGGAACTTGATCCCTGCCTGCTTTCCCGTACCCTGAATGCAGCCTCTGGATGCAGTTCCAATATTTCAGTAAGGGGGAATATTACAAGGTCACGGGCAAGTGTGTTTTGGGAGAGATGTGGGGTCCAGAAGAAGAAGGGGTAAGAGAAACATTGTTTCATCCAGAGAAAAGATGGGGTAGAAACTCAGAAGAAGGTTGAAGGGGTGTTGGATCCCCTAAGAGATCCCCTGGAGCTGTGGACCCTCCTCCTCCTTCCCACAATTCTTCTAGCTGGAAGCTGAATCCTGTGACGGTGGGGAGTCCTCAGACATAGACAGTTACTCTCAGGAAACTGTGTCCCACATCCTTGCTGGCCCCCTGTCTGCCATGAGGGTTGTAGTCCCAAGACTCTCTCTTTGGAAGAAAGGACCTGGTGCCTTGGGACTTAGGAGGGCTGAGAGATGCCTTGAGGCCAAAGAAGAATAGTAAGGTCTAGCAGGGGTGCATGTGAGGGGGCGGAGGTCGGAAGGTCTTGGACAGTGGGTGGGCCTGAGCTGTGGGGGGTTGACTTGGGTATTCCCCGTCCTCACTCCTGCCCCTCACAAAAAGTTGCCAGACAAAATTCAGGGTTACCAGTTAAATTTGAATTTCAGAGTCCTTGGCTCTGGGACCCCTTTCAGCATAAAGAAGGAGAGGATAAGTGACAAATGATTTTCAGCACATCTCAGATACTGCACGGGACAATAGGTGTCCCGTATTTTTATTTGCCAAGCCTGGCCGTCCTATCCCCACGCCCATCGTGGCCTTTATCAGGGACACCTGTCTCCCCACGGCTGCCTGCAAATGGGGAAGACCTGGGTTCCAACGGTGGGGGGGGCAGGGGGGCCCGCCCTGCTCCCCACCGGGCTGAGAAGGCCCTGTGCCGGCTCCATGGCTGTTACTACAGGTACGGAGAGTGGCTGTGGTGAGCGGCAAGGCAGGGTGTGTGTGGAATGGGGGAGGGGAATTGCGCAGTGGCCGAGCCAGAGAGACAAGGGAAAATTTTTCTGTGGGTTCCCGTCTTGTCCCCTCCCCAAACTCACCACCACTGGGGCCCTGAGTCACTGGGGCAAGGGGATGGGACAGGCCAAATTTTTCCACTCAGCCCCTAGCCCTGCAACATGGCTCACCTGATCGGTCCCGCCCATACAGAGGGAAATTCCAGCCCTAAATCCTGTCCGGAATTCTCACCCTGGCCAGCCAGCTCTGCATTGGGGGTTGGGGAACTACTGGGGCCAGGGGACACCTATGGGACTCCCTTCTGCATCAAGAAAAGAGTGGCTCGCTTAAGGAGGGCGGGTGTTGGCACAGCTGCGGACCGCTGCGGCTCAGTGTGGGGGCAGCAGAGATGTGTGAGCTGAGGCTGAGCCCAAGACAATGTGTATAAAGGCACATTGAGGCCACTCTGGTTCAGCTGACACCAATTTAGACTGTCCCCAAACCCTGTGTATGTGTGCGTGCGTGTGTGCATGCCCTTCACACCCAATTGCTGGCGGTGGAGGGGGTGTAATTACAGAGCTGTTGCCAACATAAAGCCCATAGTCTCTAGCCTGATGTTCAAGGCCCTTTGTGTTCAGACCTCAAGGAACCTTCCCATGGTTATCCACTGTTGCTCCTTTTGGTGCCCTGGGCTCTCGTCCAGGTCCTCAAACTCAGATGCCTTCCTGGGGCCAGACAGGTAACTGGGGACAAGGGAAGTGGACTGGACTGAGGGGGGAGGTGTGCTACTCAGCTTCTCAATGGTTGTTGCATTTCTGGAATTTAAGACTCCAAAGCCCGTCCTCCCCCACCCCCAGCCTCATTGTTTACTTTCTGGCTCTGGAGATGGACTGCGCCTTTTTCAAGGACGCCCTGCAGGCCAGTGCGGGTGGGCCAGACAGAACACGTCTGAGGGCCCGGATGTGGTCCAGGGGTGCCAGTTTGCAACCTCCCATCTGGCCAATTGCACCTTTCCTGTTTCGTGCCCCTCCCACTCCTGCCTCTGTGCCTTTGCTTAAGCTGTTCCCTTGGCCTGGAATGCCCTCTGCCATCTCTGGGTGTCCAAATCCCCGTCCATCCTTCAGAGGTCAGCTCCCGGGCCACTTTCCCCATGAAGCCTCTCTCTCTCTTGCCTTGCACTTCCTGCATCCTCCGTCTGTACATCTCTTATGACCCAAATCACTTCCTGCCTTATGTTAAGGTTATTTATATTCCTGTTGAATCACCTGTCGGGGTTGGTTCTGTGGTCAGGTAACTTCTGACTGCCTGGCGTAGAGCAGCATTCAGTAAAGAATTGTTGAATGAATGTCAGATGGGCAAATTTAACTCTGCCCCCCCTCCCCACTGCCCTGCAACCCCTTTAAGTCAGCATTGGGCTCAAATCTTGGTTCTGCTTATCTATTATAGCTGTGTGACTTAGGGCAAGTCATTTTGAGCCTTAATTTCCTCATTTGTAAGATGGGTATGTTAATAGGGTGTGCCTCTGGTGATAGGCTGAAGAATAAATGTGTTAATGCATGAGAAGCCCTGAGAAATGTGCCAGACACATCCCGTAAGTATAAGCTATTGTCATCATCATCACTCTTGTTACTATTACAAAGCTCACATGCTGCCTTCCTCCACGAAGCCTTCTCCAGTCCTGCAGTCAGAATTAATCCCTCCCTCCATTGGGTTCCTACTGTACTTTGTCTGCCTTGTGTTATAATTAACAGTCAGTATTACTAACTCTTCCATCAGACTGTCACCTCTTGGAGGGTGGGGCTATGCCTCACTGATTTTTGGGTTTCTCATTCATGCGGCAGTTATTGAGTGCCTTCAAAAGCCAGGCACTGTGCCAGGGGGCTGGAGATAAGCTGGTGAAAGATATGTCTCTTATAGCACTTGGCTCTGTGCCTAGGTGAGTGTTCAGTGTCACCTTCTTCCTGCTACCTAGTATCTCCTTGCCTCACTGGAAGTGGGCTCAAATAGGGTAGGCTAGAATGCGCCAGAAAGTCAGGGCCCCGCTAAGCCCAGGCTCAGCTGACTATGAGGGGCAGCTCTACCCGCAGGGTGGCCCTCTGTGCTAGGAGAGCAAGGTCAAGCAGACACTCAGGGAGCAGTCGGCAGATTGGACATGGGGTGACTCAGGTCTTCCAGGTGGGGACTGAGATGGTCCTGGCAGGTCCAGTGCTTGAGCAGGGTGGAAACCTCCCAACTTCTGGGTCAACCTCCAGCGCCTGCACCCCTGCACCCCCCAGAGACATTCAGCTTTAACATTAGGATTCACTACTTATACTCATGATGCAACCTGGAAAGATCATTGTGAGTCAGTTGTTTATGAGCTCTAGAGCCAGGTTCCTGAGTGTGACTTTAGGAGATACTTGGCTCCCTGGGCCTCCATTTCCTCACAAGAGGAATTATGTGAGTTATGCCTATATAGTTCTTTGCATTTTTATGGGTTGGCTACACTAGGCTGGGAGTTCTGAGCCCAGGTTGATCCCTGGCCCATTCTTAATGCCCTTTGGGACCTCAGACAAGCCCTTTTCCCTGTGTGGGCCTGAGTCTCCCAGGCTGCAAGATCAGGAGTGGTATGTACTTATCTCCAAGGCTTCTCCTGCCTCTGAGAGCCTTTTGATCTTAAGATTTTCTCCCTGGGGTCCAGCCCTGTAAGTGGGGTTTGCCCTCCCTATTCCTAGGGATGAATTTCTCCCTGACACATGGGGAGTCATGATTCACTCACATCTGAGGAATGCCAGCTCCAATTCTCCATTTCCAGCTTCGGTCTTGGGACTTGAGTTCCCGGTCCATGGCCCCTGAACCCTGAACTCCTCTTTTCCTGCCTTCATTTGCACATGGGACTAAGCTCAGTGTCACCCGAGGAAGCAATTGGGTCCCTGTGCCTGCACACTTCGCCCTCCTACCCCTTTGCCAGGCCCAAAGCTGGGAGGCAAGGAGAGAAGGGAAGGTACCTCTGAACTCACCTGCAGGGCTATGAAGCTTGAGATGGGCAGGAGGGACAGCTTTGTCTTGAAGGGCCACAGCTGGGGATTCTTGAGTGTGTGGCTCTGGGAGGCCCTGGTGGGCCATGGGTAGGAGGGGCAGCCTTTATGTATAGGTGGCCTCCCACATGTACCTCAGTAGGATCAATCAGTGGGCTTCCAAAGACAGGGGAGAGGGGTGGGGGTGCTGAGACGGTGGGCTCCCCTCCCCCACCCAGGCCAGAATGCAAGCTCATTTTACTAACCCTCTAAGTCCTGGTCCTCATTAAAGACCCTAATCCTCCACCCGCTGGCTGCAGATTCAGAGGCCTCTACCCGCAGGTCTATCAGGGAGGGGACAGACAACCATGGTTTCACTGTTCCTTCCCCCTCCCAACCAATAAGACTGAATTTGGGCACCTGACTGAGTGGTCAATGGGTCTCTGAGGGCCACCAGAACTCCAGGGTGGAGCTTCTGGGAAGTAGAGGAGGGGGAAGACAGGCCTCTGAGGGGAGGAATCCTAGGAAAAGAGGGAACAGAGGAGGAGGTGGTGGCAATGTTCTGACCAAGTGGGAGAGTCCCTGGCAAACGGCACTTCTCCCTTCCCCTTGCCCCTTGCCGCGCTGGAGATCCCCCACTGAGGGGTGCCTACAGGGCAGTTGTAGGCACCCAGGGCCGGGGCGCCCTCAGGCCTTCTTTTCCTTGGGTTTCTCCAATAGGGCTGATCACTTCCTCCCTTGCTCTTGCCTCCCCTCCTGGGTCCAGGCAGCGGGGCAGAGGGAAAGGCCAAGGGGAGCACACACTTTGGCAGGTAAGCGTAGCAAGTGCTGGAGGAGGCTGGGGCCAGCATTCGTAACCGTAACCGGCTCCTGGGCCAGGCCAGCAATGTTTCCATTGGCCTAGAGTTTCCTTGTGGAGTGTGGAGCAATCCTGCTCCTTCCCTTTAACCTCCTTCCCCCCACCCCCCTCCGCCCCAGATTGCTGAAAGCAGCTTCCTAGGGCTCTTCTTTCAACCTAAAATGGGCTTTATTGGGAGGCCCAAGGTTCTCAGTGCTCTCATATCTACTGCGTGCTAGCTCGGGGTGCTCACCTAGGGGTTGCTGGGGACCCTGGGGAGAGAAGACAATCTATCCTTAGGCAGCTTCCAGACCGATGGGCTGAGACACAGGCTTGCAAACAGAACATGTGCCGTGTGTCATCCACTATTGACTCGAAGGGGCAGGTGGTAGGTTATTAGACCACAGACATAATCAACTCTATCTCATCAGAAGCAAGACACATGGTTAAGTAACATATCACCAAAAAGAAAGAACACTGATAATTAAACTATGACCCAGTGCCTTCTTGTTATTGATTGCAAGGCGCATCCTGATTTCAGTGATGTTAAAATGTCAAAAATGTGTGTCAGAGAACAAAAATACAAGTTAAAAACATTTCTCTTGGACACACATTTTTCCTGCATCTCCCAGTGTTTACTTAGAAGGGTTGTTCTGAGGTTTATGAGATTAGGCATGTAAATCAGCAGTGCCTGGCCCACAGTCAACGGCCACTGCATGCTCTCCATCATTGCTACTGCTATTATGTGTACATGGAAGTCCTTTTTGCTAATTTTGTACTGTTCATAGGCCAAGGTCTCTGAGAACACAAGTGGCTGAAGGCGGAGGAGGCAGGAGAGCCAAGGAGGCAGCTTGGAGGGGGCACTAGTCCATGGGTGAAATCTACAGTGTACCTATGGGGTTACAGTGTAATCCCCAAGAAGGCATCAGAAGGGGGCTGAGCCCCAAAACTGCTTCTGCCAGCCTCTCAGAGAAGCATCATCCTGACTCATTACCCCTATCAATCAATCCGTCATTGGGTCAATTCATTCATTAAGACATTTGTTGAGCACCTGTGCCTTCACAGTCACTGCTAAATCCCCTCCTCCAGCCTGGCCTCTGCCTGTTAGGGGTATCCAGGCCTCAGCTATTTGAACTGGCACATCAAAGGCGGAATGGCCCTGACTCCTCATTAGGGGCTGTTTTTTCATGGATCAGCTGAGAAGGGCAGCCCCTCCCCTCTCTCACCCTCCCTAATCTCACCCGCAACAGGGGACAGCATCTTCCTTTCCCAGACACTCCTAGGCCTTTGTGGATGCCGTTCTCTCTGCCCTGTTCTGTGCAAAGCCTCAGTCCCCTTTGTGACAAAGAGGGTTTCAAGCCTTTTCTCCAGGAGGCTTCTCCGAGAATGCCTGGCCCCCGGTCAGCTATTTCTTAGTGTAGCCTATTTCTTAGTGCCCTTATGACCTTGTCTGTACCCTGCAAACTGAACCCTCCTGTGGTCCGAGCTTTTTTTTGCCTGTGTCCCAGTCAGGTGGCTGGATGCTGGCTGCACAGGATAGGTGACCTGGAATTAGGATACTGTCACTCCTGACTTTAATTCTGAGTTTTTACCTTCTAAACCCCTCCAGGTGTGCTCCTGGGAACCAGGCACTGTGACAGGCAGGGATGGCCCTGCCCTCAGCCTTTTCGGCCTATTGGGCTATGATGTCCTCCTCTATCTCACCATAGTCAGCATGCCTCGAATCCTTGGCTACCCGCCTCCTCCAAGGGGGACCTGTCCTGTGCCCCCCATCAGATTGGGGTATTCCCCTGGAGGGAGAGAAGCTGTGTGCTAAGTTCTTCAGGAGACCCTTGCCTCCCACAGCCAGCCACAGAGCACTCCCTAAACTTGGCTCCCTCTCCTCCCCAAGCAGACCCTCTGTTGTTTGTTGTTCAAGTGCAGACCCTAGGGGCTGAAGCCTTTCTCACACCCAGGACTGAGCTGTCCTGTCCTTAGCTTTCTAAGAACGGGCTCCATTGAGTGCATATAGTTGTGAAATGATTCTGCTTGGCCCTCCAAGAGATGAGGCCATTTGTGGGTGAGTGGGCCATTGCAGGCTGCCAAGGATTAGGCTGGGGTCCTGTGGGAGCCAGGGCTCAGGCCTCAGCCTTAGGGAGGGCCCATCTCCTCCCCTGTATCAGCCTCTAGGAGCAGGGAGCCCTCGGGGAGTGGGGAGCTAACCCCCCCAGGCCTCCCTCCTGCTTTCCTCCCCACTAGGGCTTCTCCAGAGGAGAAGACACAAGGAAGAAAACTAGACCTTCCTAGCTGTGAGACAAAACTGGCCCCAGTGGGCCAAATGAAAATGGTGCAAAATGAAAATGCAGGTCTCTTGTTTAACAGAACATTAAGCTGAGCATGGGGCCCGTCACACACCCTGCTGGAGACCCCCTAGGACTCCTGTGGCCATGCCCCACTCTGCCAAGGCGGGGTCTGTGGCCTGAGAGAGGAAGGGGCTTGGCCACTGGCACCCTGGAATGGAACCTGGGTGGGACTCCTGCTCCCTGTCCGGTGCTCATTCCTCGGCCCCATTGCCCTTGGAAGGCCTTCTTTCCATCGTGGGCCTTCCCCTTTGCCCCGTCCTCCTTGCTCACTTCTGAGCCTCCTGAAATGTTCTCTGTCCCCCAACCATCTCCTTCTTCAGGGAGCCTTTCCTTCCTGTGTAGACCAGTTTCCCCTGCTGATTACTCCCATGCTTCTTACCCCTTCCAGGCTCTGCCCTTGAACTTCTGTCTTTGTGTATTTGTATGTTAGTCTATGTTAATGAGAGAACAGCTTCCTTCCTGCATTGCCCCCCAGCCTCTCCAGATCTACCTCCTCAGACTAGGAGCTCTCTGAGGACAGGGCAGGCCCTTCATTCAGAGGGCTTCTTGGGATTGGCAGTTGTGGGCCTCCCTCTAGGCTTGCCTCTACTTGCCAAGCTGAGGTCTTTTTGATGTTACACTAAGGGGGGACTGTGCCCTTATATTGATGCCCAGTTGGCTGTGTGTGTTGAGGGGGTCCTGCTCCGGACTGTCTCCCATCTTCTCTGTGCTTTTCCTGATCAGTGGCAGCAGATTCTGTGAGTGAAGTTGGCTGGGGGAGATGGATTCAGGGGTGAGGGAAGGAAACGGGGGCAGCAGGAGGCAGTGTGGCCACATATTCCTCCTCCAGCAGGGCCCCAAAGGAGAGGGGGGCCTTCCCCTCGAGGTGTGAGGGAGGACAGCTGCTCTTGGGCTGGGGTCAGGGGAGGGAGAGCAGCCACTCCACTGAGGCCCATCACTGAGAGGCAGTGATTGTGGCATTTGGGCAGGCAGGGGAGAAGGGAGGGAATGTGAGGAATATCCTGACTCAGCAATCGCTCCCCTTCCTCCCCCCACCCCCCAGCTTAGGGATGGGTGTTGGGGAGGACTGATTGCTGAGAACATGCAGATGGTGGAGGCCTGTCTGTCCCTCCCTCCCCCACCCCCGATGTGAGTCCGCTGGGCTGTGTTTGGGGAGGAGGCTGGAGACAGAAGTCAGAAACACCGGTGTGCCCCCCAAAGATACTGGAGAGCAGAGGAAGGAAGCTGAGGGAGGGGGATCTGGACGTGTGTGTGTGTGTGTGTGTGTGTGTGTGTGTGTGTGTGTGTGTGTAGTGTGTGTGTGTATGTCTTTGACCTTGTCATAGACGTTGTCAAAGCTGTGAATATATTCCAAGGAATATCCCTCATCCCAAATGAAGAGGAATCCTCTTCTGTGGGGACAAGGTAGGGGACAGTATGAGGGAAAGGTTTGGCTAGGGAGTGATGTGGGAGAAGGGGAGGGGCATTAAGAGTGAGAAATGGTGGCCAGGCCCCTGGGCCCAGCTGAGAGGCCTGCTTTGGCGGATCTAGTGCTCTCTTTCCCCAATGTGAATATAAGCTTGGTTAAGGCCAGAACTGTCTCATAACTTCTCTTAGTTATCTGACAACCCCTCCACAGGGCTGGGTGCATAGTAGGCATTCTGCCCAAGGCAGGCTTTGAGTACACTTAAATTATTTTTAAAGCGGTCTTGCACTATCAGGTACCCCAAACTAAGCCCACGCCCATAATCCCAGCTATTTACATTTCTCCTTGGACCTTCCAATGTCTTCATAGGTAAATGCTTATGCAAGGCTGACTTATGTAAACTCAGCCTGAGTCAAGCTTTTCCAGAGGCCTTGGTGAGCGAGGGCACTGGCTGACAGGGTGTAAACTTGGGTGTCACGCTCCTTGCTCCTTTGCTCTGAAGTAACCCTTGTTCACGGGCACCCTCACTAGGCAGGTTTCCGTCCCCATCCCCCGCTGCGCCCCCCCCCCCCGCCATGTTTACATTGGTGCCAAGCAGATACCTGCTTTGTTTATCTCCTGATTTGAAAGGATTCTGACTTATGTAAAAATGGACTTACATAAGATTCGTCAGAATGGAATACTAACCTGATTTGGGCACTGCACCTGGATAGCAGGGGTTGTATGCTTTCACGTGCAGATCCCTACTGTATCTGTAGCTGGAAAACTCCTTTTTAACACTAAAAAGCTTCAAAATGTCACAGTGCTCCACAGGGCAGTTGTTGTATGACAGGTATCCATCATCCGAGAAAGTCTGTGAAGGCAGCAAGCTATAATGAGGTGAGAGGAATCGTTTGAGATGAAGTGGCACGTCATTAGTCTCCATAGAATCTATACAAGTTTCAAACCACAATAGCAAATATGCTGAGGAATAGTATTCATTCCATGTTGTGAGCAAAGATGTGCGTGTTGTTATTTAAAGTGGAAGGACTAGGATCCATTGGGGGAAATCATCCGTAAGCTGGGTACGCGATGCCGCATTTAACTGTTTGGTGCAGAACCGTGGGGGGCAGGGCAGGTGAGAGGTGGGAAGGCAAGACATTAGAACACAGCACTTTGTGAAAATTCAGTGGTCCTTGGGGGAGGAGGGGAAGAGCGGGTGGCGGAGCTGTGCTGAGGTCTCGAGTCTGTACGTGCTGGGAGGTTTATTCTGAGAGTAAGTATGTTAGTGTTGGGTCTAGAGCTCCAGCTGGGGGTGAGGAGAGAGGCGGGCAGGGGCTAGACCCTGCAGACTCCGTGCTGATGCTGAGCCAAGGCTCCTTCTCCTCAGAGAGGAGAGTGCTTTCCTGGGTGCCATGTGGGAGACAGCTGGGCAATTCTTCCCTGTGCTAACTGAGATCCTTCTGGCTGTAGTTTCTGACCCATCCTGTTCTGCTTTCTCTCCATTTTAAATAATTGTTCACCCTACCCAGGGCAGCCGAGTGTGGATCTTCAATCTGCACTTCCAAACCCCAAATCTGGGCTTGAGGGCTGACAAGTCCCACAAGAGTTGTGAGGACATATAAGATAGTAAGGGCCATCAAGAAAACCAGAGCCCAAAGTGGAGTAGAGAAGCTGGGGCCCACTGCCACCTCCCTTCCCCACTGTGGCCTCCTGCCTCCCTTAGGACTTAGTCTGTACCCTGCAAACAGAACCCTCCCATAGTTTGGGCTTCTCTTTGTGCCTCTGTGTCCCGGTTCAGAGGGCCAGATGCCGGCTGCACAGGATCAGGGGGCCGGAGATGGTCAGCCCAGGAAGCCCATGTTTCTATGGCATCCTCTGCTGGGTGCTTTTCCGAGAGCAACGTGCTGAGAGAGCACTTGTGGGGGTGTGGGGGCAGGGGTGGAGGCAGGGGTCAGGGTGCATTTTAATTTCTTGTTAGCAATGACAGCTGTAGAACTGAAGCAATTAAGGAGGAAGACTCCCCCAGGATGCCATAGGGCCAGCCCCCCAGCTGCGCACATCTTCCTCCCTTCCCCTTTTCCATTACCCCCGCCCTTCCCCACTTGCGCGCACGCGCGCGCACACACACGCACGCACGCACACACACACACACACAGAGGCTTCCCCTCTCTGGGTCAGGGAAACTTTGAGCTACAATTATGGGGAGGAAAGCGTTGCCAAGGGGTCCCCTCCTCTGGGCTTCAGTAGGGGGAATGGGACAGACAAAATAGAGAGAGGCTGCTGGATCTAGAAGATACCTTCTCCATCATCCAATGGGGGGCGGGCTGGACTTTCGGAAAGGAGCCTACTCTCTTTGGAGTTCGTATTGAGGTTGGGGGCATAAAAAATGACCAAGCCATAGTAGCCTTCCCTGTACTTCTAGACTGAGTGAGACCCTCCCACCCCAAGCCAGCCTGACGCTGAGGGGGTGCAGGAGAAGGGTCTCAGGTGGGGAAGACAGGGAGGAGCTTTTCTTTTATTCGGTTAAGTTCTCCAGGGCATAGGACCTTTCACAAGTTTCCTCTCCATCATCTCACTGGGGATCCCTTCCAGCAGCCTACTCTGGATCCTGTCTATTTTGTGGATTCCTGTTCAGTCTCCAGCTGTGGGGGTAGGTACACGTATCTGATGCCATTCTTTTATTAACATCAGTCCTACCACATGGGCGGGGGTGTGTTTTTGGATGCAGGAACAAAGCCCTATATCCCTGTCTAAACATCTCACCCCACCCACCAGCTGATACTTGAAACTCCACCAATTAACATTTGCTTTCTTTCAATTTTTTAAAATGTTTTTTATTTACTTTTAAGAGATAGAGAGAGATAGCACTAGCAGGGGAGGGTCAGAGAGAGAAGGAGATACAGAATCAGAAGCAGTCTCCAGGCTCTGAGCTAGCCGTTAGCACAGAGCCTAATGCGGGGCTCAAACCCACGAACCGTGAGATCATGACCTGAGCCGAAGCCGGACGCTTAACCAACTGAGCCACCCAGGTGCCCCAACATTTGCTTTCTTTAAGACTGTCTCCTTATTAAATTGCAAATACTCTTGGGAGGGGAACCCCTTTAAAAGATCTGATAGCTGATATTGATAAATGGGTAACTGGGGGAGCATTCTTCAGGATTCTCTGGTGGTGAGGGGTTGGGGCAGTAGTTTATAGAAAAGAATAGATGCGCCTCACAGCTTCCCCTTGCTTCTGATTAAGTCTTTAGAGTGGCAGAGAATGACAGCTTTTCTCTGACCTGAAAAAAAAAGGAAGCCCCTACATTCTCATGGTCATGACCATTATCCTGATAGCCTTGTAAAGACACAGAACATCAGTGATGCTGCAAAGATGCCCAACACGTGACCTTGCTCTCAAGATGCTCACAGCCTGGTGTGGGATGCTCAGCTCACCTGAGTGACCAGCGAGGAGCCTAAGGAGGTTTCAGAGACAGGTTTTACATGTGCCAAGGATTCTCTTAGGGAGATTAGCCAGGTAACGAGGAGGATTTGAGGCAGGGAAGAGGAGATGATTCAGGTGAGAGCCAAAGAGGCCTCAGTTTGGCTGAGAGTGGGGGAACCAATGGCTTGGACTTATGGAGAGGTGTTCTGGAAAGTGATCTCTGGGATTCCAGCTATGGGGAAGATGTAAGAGGGAGGAATTGGGTGTGGGTCTAGGGTCCAGAGCTGGAGTTCCTGGGTGATGGTGGTGTTATTGGCAGCAAAAGGGAAAGTCTGTTGAGCTGTGTTTGGGTAGAATGTATGTTCTATTTCAGCAGGTTGCATTTGAAGATGTCAGTCCCCCCAGAAGAGGGCAAGACTGAAGGCAAACCATGGATATATATAGAGCACAACTTTTTCTTAAAGAACTCCTGCAAATAACAGCGGTTCTTCAAAGTAGCCAGTACAAGGGTCTAGACAGTTTTCCCAAATAGCTTGCCTTTGGTCAAAATGTTTTACCTATTTGTGGAATAGTTCCCTGGTGTCCGTCCACTAGGAGCTTGGCCCAGTCTTGTGTAAGGACATGTAGACTGTTGGGTTTATGCCTTCAGGAAGTTTACCATCTAACTGGGGTGACATTAAAGTAAAACTCATGAAAGGGCCTACCTATATGTGTGGCTTCCCATCATACTGAGTGTATTAGTTGTCTGTTGTAATATAAATGGCCATAAACTTAGCTCTTCTTAAAACAACATCCATTTATTAGCCCACAGTCTGAAGGTCATGAGTCTGGCATGGTGTAGCTGGGTTCTCTGCTTCTTATGGTATCACTAGGCTGAAACCAAGTTGTTGGCTGGACTGAGTTTTCATCTGGAAGCTCTGGAGGGAAAATCCACTTCTAAGCTCATTCTTATTGTTGGCAGAATTCTGTTCTCTGTGATTGAGAACTGAGCCTTTATTTTCTTGCTGGCCATCAGCCAGGGTGTCCTGAGGCCCCAGAAGGCTGCCTGTATGCCTTGCCACACAGCCCCCTCCATAGGACAGCAGCAATGGCGTGTCAACCCTGTCTCATGCTGTAAGACTTTGACTTCCTCTTTGACCAAAGGAAACTCTCTGCTTTGTTTTTCTTTTTCAATTTTTAAAATTGTGGTGAAATATACATAACATAAAATTTACCATCTTAACAATGTTAAGTGTACAGTTCACTTGTACTAAATACATTTAGAACACTGTGCAACCATCAGCACCATCCATTCTGAGAACTCTTTTCATCCTTTAAAACTGAAACACTGTCCCCATTAAACACTAACTCTCCATTCTCCTCTTCCCTGACCCCTTGTGACCACCATAGTACTTTCTGTCTTTGTGATTTTGACTACTCTAAATACTTTGTATAAGTGGAATTACATAGTATTTCTTTTTGTGCCTGGCTTATTTCATTTAGTACAATGTCCTCAAGTTTCATACATTTTATAGCATATTACAGAATTTCCCCCTTTTTTAAATTAAAAAAATTTTAATGTTTATTTTTGAGAGGGAGAGAGAAAGAAGGAGGGACAGAGGAAGGGAGGGACAGAGAGAGAGAGAGAGAGAGACAGAGAGAGAGAGAGAGAGCGACAGAGAGACAGAGTGACAGAGACAGAGACATAATCTGAAGCAGGCTCCAAGCTCCAAGCTGTCAGTACAGAGCCTGATATGAGGCTTGATCTCATATACCATGAGATCATAATGTGAGCTGAAGTCAGACGCTTAACCGACCGAGCTACCCACGTGCCCCCATTCATTTATTGACTGATACTTGGGTTGCTTCCGTGTTTAGCTATTATGAATAATGCTGCTATGAACACTAGTGTACAAATATCTTCTTGAGACCCTGCTTTCAATTCTTTCAGGAGTGGATTGCTAGATCATATGATTAATTGTTTTTAATTCTTCGAGGAACCTCCATACTGTTTGCATTCCCACCAGCAGTGCGAAGGGCTCCAGTTGTTCTACACTCTTACCCACACTTATTTTCTGTTGCAAAAAAATTTCTTTCTGATAATCGCCACCCTAATGGAAGTGAAGTGGTATCTTATTGTAGCTTTGATTTGCATGCCCCTGATGATTAGACTTGTAAAGGATCTTTTCGTGTGCTTATTGGCTTTTTGTATGTCTTCTTTGGAGAGAGATGTCTCTTCAAGTCTTTGGCCTGTTTTAGAATTGGGTTATTTGGTTTTTGTTGTTGAGAAAACTCTCTAGGGCTCACGTGATTAGGTCAGGCCCATTGGGATAAACTTTCATTTCTAGAATCAACTGTGCCATATAGCAGAAGCTAACCGTAGGAGTGCAAGTGACCATGTTCACCATCCAGGGATTATACAGAGTGTGTTCACCAGGCTTGAGGGGTGCTGGGAAGCCATCTTAGACTCCTCCCGTCCACACTCAGAATTAAATATGAAGTTTCTGCAGCAGCTTACAAGACTTCACATGTTCTGACTCCTAACTACCTCTCTCCCTGGCCATTTAGACATTCTTACTTTCTCTCAAAAGACAAGCATGTTCTAAAGATAGGGACTTTGCACTTACTATTCTCTCAGTCCAGGGTACTGTTCCTTAGATATTTCCATGGGCTTCCCCCTTATTTCCTTCAAGTTTCTGCACAGAGACAACCTTCTGCTGATGCCATCTAAATCCCTATTCTTTCACCTTGCTTCATTTTTCTGCACGGCATTTATTACCACCTGTTATATATGTATCTGCCTACGTATTTATTGCCTGTGTTCTCCAACTGGAAGTCAGCTCAGTGAGGGCATTAGCTTTGTTTTATTCACTATTCTATACCCATTGCCTAGAATAGTGCCTAACATATAGTAGGTTCTCAGTAAATATTTGATGAGTGAGTAATTGGATGTGTTTTCATACCTACTGGGAGCTTTTGAAATGTAAAGTTTCTTCCATAGAACAGAATAGATGAAAAATTGCTCTTGCATTACTTTTGTATCATAGTTTAAAATTTTTAATAAATTTTAGGGGTACCAGGGTGGCTCAGTCGGTTAAGCATCCGGCTTCAGCTCAGATCATGATCTCACAGTTCGTGAGTTCGAGCCCTGAGCTGTCAGCACAGAGCCTGGAGCCTGCTTTTGATTCTGTATCTCTCTCTCTCTCTCTCTCTATCTCTCTCTCTCTCTGGCCCTCCCTTGCTCATGTTGTCTCTCTCAAAAATAAATAAAAAAACATTAAAAAATTAAAATTTTTAATAAATTTTAAAACCTTGAACTAGAGAAATTAGGCACAAAGTAAGCAGAGGAAAGATAAAAGAAATTAATGAAGTAGAAAGCAGAAAACATTAGAAATAATCAGTAAAACTAATAGCTGATTAACTAACATTCAATCTTTCACCATCATAGGTTTTCTTTTGTAGAGGATCATTATCAGGTTGTGGAAAATCCTTTCTATTCCTGACTTGCTGAAATTTTCTTTTATGAGGGAATGGATATTGAATTTTGTCAAGTGCTTTTTCTACATTGACAAACATCATTTGGTTTTTTTGTTTAATATGGTGAATTACATTGCTTGGTTTTTAAAAAAATGGTACTAATCTTGCATTCTTAGGATAAATCCCCCTTCGTCATGATGTATTATCATAGAAGGAGGTAAAGAGTGAGGTTCAATTTACGAATATTTTGTTGAGAATTTTTACATTGATGCTCATGAGAGATATTGATCTTTGGCTTTCTTTTCTTGTAGTGTCTTTGTCCAGTTTGGGTATCAGAGTAATGTTGGCCTCATAGGATGAATTGGAAATATTCCCTCCTCTATAATTTTCTAGAAAAGTTTATATAGCATTGGTATTATTTCCTCATTAAATGTTTGGCAGTGCTTATCACTTAAGCCGCCTGTGCCTGAGTTTTCTTGGTAGGAAAGCTTTAACTACAAATCCAGTTTTTAAGAAATATATTGAATATTTCCCCTCTAAGATCAGTAATAAGACAGGGTTGTCCATTATGTCTTTTCAACATTGTACCAGAAATTCTAACCAGTATAATAAGGCAAGAAAAAGAAATACAAGGCATTCATATAGGAAAGGAAGAAGTAATACTGTCATTATTTGCTGATGACATGACCAACTGTGTAGAGAATCTGATGGAATATACAATGAAGCTACTAAAACTAAGAAATGGATTTAGCAAGGTTACAAGATACAAGATAGATATGCAAAAGTCAATTGTATTCATATATATTAGTAGTGAACAATTTGACACTAAAATTTAAGAAATACTTTATTATTATTATTTTATTTTATTTTGAGAGAAAGATCACAGAGGGAGAGAGAGAGACTCTTAAGCAGGCTCCATGCCCAGTGCAGAGCCTAATGCAGGGCTCACTCCCATCACTATCCAATCATGACCTGAGCCCAAATCAAGAGTTGGATGTTCAACTGACTGAGTCACCCAGATGCCCCTAAAAATAGTACTTTTAAAAGCAATTATCCATTGCCCTTGGCTTTCAATTCTTCAGTTTTGGGAAATATTCTCACATTATTTCATTAGTGATATCTTTCCCTTAGTTTTTCTGTTCCTTCTACTATTTGGATGTTTTTGCCTGAACTGGTCCTCTAATTTTATTGTATATTCATTCATATTTTTATATCCTTTTGTTACTTTCCCTCTACATTATGGACATGTCCTCAGTTTTCTCTTCCAAACCTCTACTGAATTTTTTTATTTCTTCTATCACATGTGTGATTTTTTAAGACTTCTCTCTTGTTTCGTTATAGGAGAAAATCAGTCTGTTTTTGTTTCATTTCTGCAAGACTTTCCCTTATTATTCTAAGAATGTAATGATACTGTGTTATTATTTTTAAGTTTCTTCTTGCTACATAGTCTCAGCTTCTTCCAAGTCATTTCCTCCAAGTCACTGTTTTATTTTATTTTGGTCTCTGTCTTTTGTGTTAGAAGCTTTCCTCAGATATCTTATAATCCTTGCTTGTTTGGTTATTTTTGCACGTGGAGGTCTGAAAAGCTGGTTGGGAGTTCTACGTGTGTGTGTGTGTGTGTGTGTGTGTGTGTGTGTGTGTGTGTGTGTGTAGTTTGCCATCTGTGAGCCTCACAGTAGGGTGATCTGACTGCATATTTCATTTTGAAGTCTCTGATGTTAGAATCCTGGGTCTTTTCTTCCTTTCAGGTTAGTCAGATTCTACAGAGATGCACCCTCCAGTTTCTTGCCTGGAGGACAAAGGCCAGTTTTCCGGGATTCCAGGGGGCCTGGGTCTCAGCATCCACCATGTGAACATTTTCAGTAAGATGTTTCCGTTCTCAGTGTCCCGGGGTCCCTTGTCCAAAGACCTTCTGTTTTCCCCTCACCAGGGAATAAACCTATAGCCTTTTGCCTGTCTGTGTGAGGTAGGGGCCGAATCTGAGGATCTGACTGCTTTTTTAAAAACACGTTGGAACAGCCCTCTTTATTTACTCCATTCCTTCAACTCCTACTTCCAGAGGTAACTGCCATCACTGTTTCCTGAGCCTTCTGGAAATTCTAGGGTGTAGATTAGTTGGTTATGGTTTTCCCCACCACAGGCCTCCTCTTTCTCCCTCTTCTGCTTGCTGTCTAGCTTCCAAAATTTTGTTGCTATTATCTTCTCTCCCATTCCTCCTATCCTTGTGGCTATATGCCTCAAAAAGCAAAATCAAATGAAAAGAAAAATGTAGAGAGCCTTTAACTTTGCTTTAGTGGAGCTTCAGGAAAGAGCAAAGTGGACACAAGTGTTCAGGCTGCTATCTTTTCCTGGAAGTCCCTTAATCCATTATTAGAGGCTTTTATTATTGCCAATTCCATGTAATCATACTAAAAGAACAGACCAGGTGTGCTCTGCTCAGTCACTAACCTGTACTTTCCAAGAGGGCAGGAGCTGTGTGGCATTTCATTTCCCCGAACAGGGCCTGGAATATGTAAGTATCAATAAATATTTACTAAATTTATGAATTGACAAATAAACAAATGAGCTGCCTTCAGAGCCTTTATTTCATTAAAGAATTTCCTCAGTGATGTCAAGACTTCATCTTGGGGAACTGAATAGTATGTGGAAACAGCCAAAAGTTGTTTAGTGCCAAGATGTGTGAACTAGGGGAGTGAGCAAAGTAAGCAGGTAATAATAACAACACCTTTTTTTGGGTCCAAAACAGGGTGTGCCACCAAGTTATGAGATTGATTTCCTTGTTTGGTGTTACAATGAAGTCTGAGGTCAATTCACTAAAGGAAGTAAATGTTATATGCTTTTAGGGCAAGCCATTCGGGTTGCCAAAGATTCTGCCTTCCCTTTCAGAAGAAATAAAGTTGAACCAGATGAACCATCACCACCTCCCTGGCCATGGGTTTGATGATTCTGTCTCTGGGTGCTGAGGTATGATTGGAGGGTCAAGAGAGTGCAGAATTTTGATTCTCTGGGACGTGCATCCTAGCAAGCAAGAGGGAAGGGGTGTTGGGCGAAGCTGCCTCTCTGAAGCCACAGTGGGGTCTGGCATCTCGGCACCTCTACCCAGCTTGAAATGACAACACCAACAGCCCCAAATGTGTATTATGTACTCACTCCATGACAGCCACTGAGCCTCACACGTGTTGCCTCATTAGGTCTTTGCCATAGCCCTGTGGGGTTGGTAGTCTTATTAAATCCCCATTTTCCAGGTAAGAAAGTTAAGTCAGAGGGAGAAGAATATGGCGTAGTCATTCCAAGTCAATTTAGCCCCAGAATGATTAAAGGAAGATGGCAGAGGAGGATGGAGACTTGAAGGGGATATATTTCCCATGGCCAAATTTTATATAAAAGCTGGGGATTAATGAAGCGTATGTGAAAATCAGCCACTCTTCTGGTGGTTACTCCATGTTATCTTTGTTAACTGACCAGCAAATATTGATAATTAAATGTTGTCTATTTAATTATCAAAAAGATGCTTAATTGTTGACCAACAAAGAGAAAAAAAAGTTTCTATTATAGACAGTTGAGATAGAGCTAGGATCAACTGGAACATTCTGGTGATTGATGAATCAATCAAGGTAAGTGATTTTTCTGACTCACTCTGGGATGAGTATTGTTTTAACCTTGTTGGTACCTCTTTCTGTGATGACTGAGGCTCTCTGGCCTCATTCTGAACAGCGTGTGATGGGATCTGACCCCAGGGGGCTCTGATTTGAAATCCTGAAAGCGTTAGATTGAAGAGCTACTATCACCCTGCTTTATTGTTATTTCCATCTTTGATCACAAAAAGGAAATTCTGGCTTTTGGTTCATTCTTCTCTTTAAACTATAGTGATTAAAAGTATGGGCTCTGGAACTGGATAGACCTGGTTTTAAATCCCAGCTTTCTTGTTTTTTTGTGAGATGATTTTGGGCAAGATCCTTAAATTCTCTAAGCTATGATTTTACAAAGTTAATGTGGGGATTACTGAGGAAATGTAAGGCACACAGTAGGAATGCAATCGAAAGCAGCATCTACCATTGTTACTTCATCATTCAGAGAGCCTACACATGGATGTCTACACTGCCTTGTCTGTGTTAGGCCTTAGGCTGGGGTGTGGGATGTACAGGTCATGGAAAAATATAGTTCTTCCTCTGTAAGTGTGGTTGGAGATACACACACACACACACACACACACACACACACACACCACTCCCTTACAAAATTAAATGATCAATATTGATCAGCAACGTGAAGCTTGTGAGGGATAGACAGCTCTAGGAGTTTTGGGGAGACTCCTGAGTGGAAGTGGTCCAGAGAGCCTTATTTTAAGAGGTGAAATTTCATGCCTGGCGATGCCTTAGACCAGGATGAAGAAATAAGCAATGTGTCAGAAGACATGTCTGGCTAGAGTGGGGTGTGTGTGTGTGTGTGTGTGTGTGTGTGTGTAGGCAGTGGGGTGAAGGTTGCAAAGTAAGCTGGGGCCATGCACAATAATATTACTAATAAGAATGGGAATGGCTGTCAATGCTTATTTAGTTCTTACTGTGTGCAGATCAGATGCTTATGATACACCTTTTGTATGTATTATCTCATTTGGTCCTCACTTCAACCCTATTAGGTATTATGATAGGTGTAGGTATTATTATCACAAGTGTTCAAGAAAACTGAGGCTCAGAGAGGTTGGGTAACTTGCCCAAGATCACATAGCTAGAAATTGCAGACCCACGTGGGATTTGGATGCACAAATACACACAGACACTGACACAGACAGACACACGCAGGGGCCCAGGCTCAGGCAACAGACAGTTGTCTCTCTCCTCATTCTTTGTTCCCCTCCCCTCTAGGTGAGTTAGGGGCTGGTTCTTTCCTTTGAGAGGTCCTGCGTAAAAAAGTAACCCCTCAGCTCAACTATGCCACCTCTGCTCAAATATTTCTGTGGCTTTAGTCCCCAGGACAGGCGACTCAGAGGGAAGGGCTGGGACTGAGATGAGGGAGTGAGGTGAAGGGGGGGAGTATTTAAGAAGGTGCCTGCTGTCAGGGCCAACCTTGTACTTTGTGTCCTGGTCGCCTCACTAGCCTTACCCTAGTTCTGACCCTGCAAGGGGGTGGGGGCTTTGCAGCTTCTTTGCTGTGTGGGCCAAGAAGCCCCTCCTTATTCCAAGGTCAGGTGGGAATTCCCAGGGCCTGGGCCACTGCTCTCCTTTCTGTTCCCCAAATGAACAGTGAGATAATCTCAGATTGGTCTCAGATCATCTTTCCACTGTTCAAACCCATCCTTGTTCAGTGTGCCCCAGGCCCAGCTGGTTTCTGCATCCTCTAGGCATCGGCCCTCTCAGGCCTGGCCATACTCTCCAGCGCCAGGCTGTAGTCTCCAGTGGGGCGCCGCCTTCCCTGGGGCAGTGGGGGGGGGGGCAGCTAGTTGGTCCCAGGGGCCTGTTCAGAGAGCCACCCTGGGTATGCCCCAGGGGCTGGAAGTCCAGCACTGCTCTCCCATGCCCTCTAGAGGCTTGGGGTGGCACTGGGTGAGCTTCCTAGGAGGGGTCCTGGTTGAGGAGGGAGCCCCGGGCCTCTAAGAATGTCTGGAAGGTGTCCACAGTCAGACAACAGCTTCATTTGAAACCCACTGCTGGCAGGTGTGCAACAAGCTTGTGCTCTCAGCTCAGGAGAAAGAGGTTCAAGGCCCCCTACCTCTGTCTCTATGTGGAGGGTCCTTCTTCCTGTAAGCCAGAGAAGGAGCTCCCTAGCCTGTACCTAGCCAGCCCAATGGGATGACTCCTGCCCACTTTTCACCTTCTTTTTGGGTAGCTTCATGCCCCTGTGAGCCATGGGGAGGCATGGAGACAACTCCTCAGATAACCAGGGGTCCCCTGAGGAACGTTAGACCAGGAGGGGCAGAGAGGTGAGGAGTGTGTCTAAGGTGGCTTTGTGAGGACAGAATGTGGGAAGATGGTGGGAGAAATTGTCAACTCCTGGTCTGGTAGGACGGACAGAGAAGGAGGAGATTGGTGATGTGGGGAGAGCCTGGGAGGATGGGGGGGCCTCTACAGCCTGTAAGACTGGGTGCTGGGGACCTGGGCCTCCAGAGGAGACTGGGCAGGGCTGACCCAGCTGCCTTGTAATACACAGGCATAAATCATTTGCAGAGCAGCACATCTCTTCACCCGGCCTCCATCAAAGTACCCCAGCCTCACCTCAAATTGTCCATTATTTGGCTGAGGTATCTGAGGGACTTGGCCCTACCCTTTTGCTCATACTTTCCCTTCCCCAGTCCTCGCTGCAGTAAAGAGGAAGGGCCCTCCTTCCTGGGTGGTTTTTCAGCATCCATTCCCTTAGGAGCCCCTGAGATCCCGGGGTGTGGGACAGAGGAAGACCAAGGAGCCACAGAATTGTCCAATCTGCCCAAGCGAAGAGCAAGGGAAGACACTTTCAGGCTCTACCAGCTACCCCCAGTGGAGAGGTGGGGGTGGCACCCAGAGAAAAAGCAGGTCTGGTCTGAGTACCCCAGCACTCTTGGGGGAAGGAAGGGCCCTGGTCCTCCCAGTCTGTCCTGTGGACTCCCCCCAGCCTTATCTCCCCAGCGCCTGGTCCGGGCTCAGTGAGTTGTCATCTCTGCTTCTCCGACTGTGGCTCGAGCTCCTCTACCTGAGCCGACGTCACAGCAGCGGTGCAGCACACGCCCCAGGAGCTTGTGTTGTGCCTGGAGTGGGGCTGGGGGTGTCCAGGGCACGATGTCGTGGGCCGAGGCTCCCTCTCATCCCCTCCCACCAGGGAAGGGTCTTCCTCTCCATTTCCCACAAATACTTGCTTTGCCACTTGACAGCCTTCTCATTCCATTCCCCTGCTGCCGTGCTTTCGGCCCCACCACACCCCTGACAAATTCCTTCCCCCACTTCAGCTCTCAGATTGGAGGCACGGGTACCCCACCCACCTCCCAAAGGGGGTGCCTGGGAGCTGACACCCTGTCTCGCCCTCTCCTGCTTTCTCTCCCACTCCCTGACATTTCATCCAGGCCAGGAATGGGCTTAGAAGTCTCTAGATAAGCATACCACTGCTATCGTGCCATACATCCCCCAGAGGAGATGCATTTGGTGGGCCTCTGCTTATGTAACTCAAATCCTTCTTGCTGCAATCCCAGCTGTTGTGGTTGATGGCAATTGGCAAACCTGGGCTGTTGGTCAGACAACGGACTGAAGAGTTTTTGCTCTCTGCTTCCCCATCCACCTCTGTTCTAGTAATCTTCATAAACATCTCTAAAAGGCAGTGCTCCCTGGTCCTCCCTGCTCCTCCCTCCATACCTTTCAGCCCCAGAGGCCACAGGCCAAGTCCACAGCTCTCTCAACCTTTACTGCTTCCTCCCCAGACCCTACGGCCATCAGCTGGGAGCCCTAACAGGGCTTCAGAGATCAGTCACCCCTTCACTCTGTAGAGAGGACACTGAGGCCACAGATGGACACACCTGCATGGCAGTGACCCTTCCTGGTTTTGAACTCTGGTGCCGCGACCCCTAGCCAAAGCCCCGCTCGGGGTGTCTCAGGAAGCAGCAGTATTGAAGGGCAGGGCTTTAGAAACACTAGTTGTTACGAGGGGTTTTCAAGGGAACTCTCTTGGTGGTTTTGGGAGAGAGTGTTCAGGGGGCGCATGGCCTCTGGAGCCCCAGTGGGGAGGGCGCCGTGACCCAGGTCAGCTTGCCTGGAACAGCTGGGTTTCTGGGAACACTCCTCTCTTCTCTGTGGGGCCCTGTCTTGGGTGGTAGTAACAGTGGTGGGGGTGGAGTTGGGGGGGGGGGTGGTGTGTGTTTGTGTGTGTGTGTGTGGTTTATTAGTTCTTGCGGCCCTCAGCCTGGAGAACTGAGGAGCTACGGAGAGGAAGAGGTTTTGGTGGAAAAGTGGTGGAGACAAGCGTCACACAGCAGGGGAGGAGCAGGTCCCCCCTCACCTGAACAAACGTAAGACTCAGTGTGCTTACCTCTGTCCTCTTTCAAGCCCCAGGTCATGCGGGGGTGGGGGTGGGGCTTAGGGGAAGGGGGTTGGCGCCCCTCACTGTACTTGTGGCTTTCTCTCGAGTTGTCGCCCCAGCTCCCCTGGCACTCCGGCCACCCAGATGCGTGTGTCCCATCTGCTCAGAAATCTCCATTTTGCAGGCTCTCCCCTAGTCCCTGGAAGACCAGTGGGAATTGGGGAGGTGCGAAGACTGTCTATCTTCCTGCCGTGTCCCCCTCTGCCCAACCTGTCCCCTCCCCCAACAGTGAGTGGGGGCTAGGGAGCAGTAACCTCGAAGGGGCCTCCGAGAAGCTGAGGCTTTAGGCAGGCATAGAGGAACACTCAGCCAACGGGACTGTCCTGGACGTTCCCTGCGACAATGGGGACAGGCAGAAAGGATGGAGAGAGGACATGAGAGGAATGGAGCTATCCAAAGAAAGAGAGAGAGAGGGGAAGAAAAGGAAAGTGTTCTGATTAATTGTAGCTGCCAGTCATCTGGACACTTGGGGTTGGGATTCCAGCCCAGGGCTGGGGCTAGATGTGTCTGCCATTTTTTCAACAGTGGCTGGAACCCATGAGCGGTGATGTGCCTGCTATGTTGGGTGTCGACTATATTTATGTATAGAAAAGTGGGGAGCCCGGCCTGGTCTTCCCAGGAGTGGAGGGGACATCGAGGTGTGTAGGCCAAGGCTCTGGACAGGCCTCCTTCTCAGCTGGGAACTGTACATTCCAGCCTAGAGTGGAGAGTGGACTGGGGCAGGACAGACATTCAGCTGGTGTGCCCCAGTAAGGCCAACTGGTTGGTAAATAGCTTCTGTTCCAGCAGCTTGTGCTCCCTACTCCCCACCCTTCTATGTGTCTCTCTGGCCATCCACCCCCAGTCCCTTCCTGGGTCCCCTGGACCTCCCCACAGTCTAGAACCTGGGGGGGGGGGGCGTGGGTTATATGTGGCCTGGCCTCTGCCCTAGCTCTATGTGAACTAGTGCCCAAGCCATAATGATTGTTAAATAATTTTGGCCATCACTCTCAGCTGGGGAGTGAGGACAGGTCCCTGTGGAGTTGACCCGGGCCGGGTCCTGGGACTTGGCGATGCTGGCAGCAGACACAGCAGCCTGGAGTGTGCCCTATCTCCCCTCTCCTGATGCTTCAGCTGTTTCAGAAAAATACGGGTCTGACTGAGTGGGCTGACATCCAGGGAGATGTAGGCAGGACCGTCTGTCCAGGGGCCCCCAGGGGAGCATGGTTCACACCAGCTGTGCCCTCTGCAGGGCACTGCCTGGAATGAGGGAGCCCCTTCATGTGGGGAAGAGAAGCAAACAACCAAGCCGTGGGCTGAGCAGCTGACCTGCTCTAGATGCATAGGACACCTAGTGCCAGTACCCCTCCCCGGCACTGCCTGGTGTCCCATTTAGCCAGTCAGCTCTTGGGGGCCCAAGCCCCACTTCCCCTGGAGGTGCCTGGCTCAGTGCTCTGCCCCAATTGAGTGATTAAGTAGCCCTTGGAGAAATAGAAAGGGCACCAAGCTGTGAGTCAAGAGATCTGAGTTTAGGTCTTGCCTCTGTGTAGCTGTATGGCTTTAGACAACTCTGGACCTCATTCTGCTCATTGGATCAACAAAGGGATTTTCAAACTTCTCCAGTAGTGGAGCCTTTTATTCAAATGAAATCTCAAGTGAAATTCCAATAAATAAGGCAGAGAAAACTGGGTGTGCTGTGCCTGCCCATTCCCACAGCCTCTCCCCACCTGCCCCACCTCTTAGGACCCCTCCCCCCCACCGCCCCCAAGCCTCCAAGGAACCTGGTCTGATATTCTCCAGACATGGGTATCTCTTGACCAATTATCTGCTTCGCTGACTGTCTTGAGGGTGTTAGGTCAGGCTGCTACTGGAAGCTGAGGGGAGGTCTCCCCTGCTCTCTTCTGGGTCTGGGAAGGCAGGCAGGATGGTGGGAGTGCCTCCTGTCATGGGGCCAATCATTAACTGGCTTTATCTTTGTGAACCATCCTGGGTATGGGTCATGGGCCAAGCTTCCGGCCCAGGTGAGGGGGTCAGTGGGAGAGGAGGGGTGGGACCTTTCTTGCTAAGAGACAGGGGCACTTTGGGTACCTGCCTCTTTTTCCCCCCTAGGATCTTCCTGAGGAGCCCACAGTGTAGCCAATTCAGTGACAACCTGGTGACACATTTGCTCTGAAGAATGGCTAACGAAGGAACCAAGTGGAGTATCCCTCGCCCCAACCATCTCTGGCAAGCATTGTGTGATTTCTTCCTTATTTCCTTTCTTCCTTTCTTTCTTTCCTTTCTTCTTTCTTCCTTTCTCTCCTTCCTTTCCTTCCTTCCTTCCTTTCTTTTTCTTTTTTTCTTCTCTCCCTTCCTTCCTCCTTTTCTATATTTTCTTTCCTTCCTCCCTCCCTCCTTTCCTTTCTTCCTCCCTCCCTCTTTCTTCCTTCCTTACATCTTCCTTCCCTTTCTTTCTCCCTCCTTCTTCCCCTTTTCCTCCTCCTTTTTTTTTTTAAACATTAATTAATTTATTTCTTGAGGGAGAGAGAGAAGAGCACATAAGAGGAGTGGTAGAAAGAGAGAACCCCAAGCAGGCTTCATACTGTCAACACAGAGCCCAATGCAGGGCTCAAACCCACGGACCGTGAGATCATGACCTGAGCTGAAATTAAAAGTCAGATGCTTAACTGACTGAGTCACCCAGGTGCCCCTTCTTCTTCTTTACAGGGGAATGGGTTAAACCCATTTCCCTAATCTTTTCTGTTTGATCTTAGCCAGATGATAGTGGGGTTGTATTCCCTGAGAGTTTGCTCACTCATGGGGGTAGGGACAAAGAAAGGGAAGGGAAGTAACGTTTATGTGATACTTATGCTAGACCAGGAGCTTTGCTTATATCCACAGTCTCAATTATCTTCTTAAAACCCTGGGAAGTAAAGCACCACAATTCCCATTTCACAGATTAGGAAACCAAGGTTCAGGCAGATGATGTGACTTGTTGAAAGTCTCAAGGCTTGGATGAGTGAACGAAGATTTAGTCCAGCCAGTCTGGCTTTTTCCATTACATGCCATGGGGCGGGGTAGCTGGTGGGGGCTTTTCACAGTGAGGATTCATCAAACCGTGTCTTTGATTTAAAAAAAAAAGGTTTTTAAAAACATTTTATTCATTTTTGAGAGACAGAGATGGAGCATGAGCTGGGGAGGAGCAGAGAGAGAGGCACACACAGAATCCGAAGCAGGCTCCAGGCTCTGAGCTGTCAGCACAGAATCTTATTCAGGGCTCAAACTCACTGACCATAAGATCATGACCTAAGCTGAAGTCGGATGCTTAACCAACTGAACCCCCCAGGTGCCCCAAGCCAATGTCTTTTCAAAAAGGACAGAGGTCATAGTCTCCCAGGTAAGAGAGGAAGCAGTTCCCTACCTGCTGGGATTGGAGAGGTTCCCTGGAACCACATCTCCTCTCCACCACTTGGTACTGTGCCCCAGATTTCACCCAGCTTTGAATTAAGCATTGTCCTCTCCAAGCGGAGCCTTTCAAAATGCACAGACCCTTGGAAGATGTGACATTTTCTATAGGTGATCTCAGTTGGAGTGTTTGATGGAGCTGTTACAGAGCCTTAAGGCTTAGGGAATAGAACCTCATGCTTTTACTTAGGAGGATCTTGAGGTCTAAAAAGGGACTGTCTTGGCCAAGGTCATAGGGCATGCAGCAGACTTGACTCCTCGAAGTGCTGTTTCCACGTTTTTGCATGTCTGTGTCAGGCAGACAGGAGACCTCCGGGCACCTGTTGGGGGGGTAGGGAGGGGACAAAGCTGGAGAGGCCTCTTTCTGCTTTGTGCCCTGCGCCAGCCAAGTGGCCCTATGCTTGTCACCAGCTGGTGTCCTCTGCCATCTTCCTCTCACTCCTGGGAAAACAACAGCAGTGCTAACTGTGCAAGCCTGACCTGCCTCTAGTGTCTGCTTGTTTGCTTAAATTCTCTGGCAGAGACATGCTGTCCCAGAGGGCGGGGAAATCAGTGTGGGGCTCACCCCCTGAGGGGGCAGCATTGTCCCTGTGGGCTTTGGCTGGGAATGTTTCTGAAGAAGCCCTAATCCCCCGCCCTACCTAGCTTCAAAGTCTCTATCACCCCCAGAGGAGTACGGAAAGAGCCTTGTGAGCCATCAGAATCCTCCAGACCTCACTTCCCCTCCCTGCTCTTTATCCCTGTCCACCCAGCGGGCCAAACTCTGCTCTTCTATCTGCATTCAAGAGTCCCCTCCTCCAGGAAGCCTTTTCCTACTCCCAGCAGTCACAGTGGCCCCCTCAGGGAGTATCTATTTTCAGTTTACTCTCTGATTCTTCCAGACAGGAAGCCCCTTTCAATATACTTTTTTTTAATGTATTTATTTATTTATTTATTTATTTATTTATTTATTTTAAAAAATTTCTTAATGTTTTATTTATTTTTGATACAGAGAGAGACAGAGCATGAGAGGGGGAGGGGCAGAGAGAGAAGGAGACACAGAACCGGAAGCAGGCTCCAGGCTCTGAGCTAGCAGTCAGCACAGAGCCTGACGCAGGGCTAGAACCCACGAACATGAGATCTGACCTGAGCCGAAGTCGGAGGCTTACCCAACTGAGCCACCCAGGCGCCCCTGTTTTTATTAATTTTTGAGAGACAGAGTGAGACAGCACGAGCAGAGGAGGGTCAGAGAGAGAGGGAGATACAGAATCTGAAGCAGGATCTAGGCTCTGAGCTAGCTGTCAGCACAGAGCCTGATGCGGGGCTCGAACCCACGAACCGTGAGATCATGACCTGAGCCGAAGCCGGACGCTTAGTCACCCAGGCACCCCAGGAAGCCCCTTTCACATTGTCGTAGTCCCAGGGCCCAGCCAACTCTGCCTTGGTACCTTTAGAGCACCTTGTGCCTCTCTTAGGGCCTCTTTCCTATCTCACCTGGCAGTGTAGCTGTGGGCATACCTGTCTGTGTGCAGCAATTCTCCAAGGCAGGCACTTGCACTCCTATCTTACAGATGAGGGGAGCTGTGGGTCAGAGAGGTTCAGTAACTTGCGTAAGGTCACTCAGCTAAAGAGTGGTGGCCAGGAATACCACTTGTGTCCATTTGGATCCAAAGGCCCTGCACTGTCCACTGCCCTACTTTGATGTCCCTGTGTTTCCTATAGTGTCATCAAGGTGCCTGATGCCTGGTAGACCTCGGGAAAGAGCCACAGTTGGAACAAGGCTCCGCTTCCAGGCAGGCTGGAGTCTCAGGGGAGAGTACAGCTTTAGGACCTTAGTTGCCACCTCCTGCCATCACTCTTCCCAGTAGAGGGACCCCCTCCAAGATTGAGTGGGAGTGCGTGAACAGGGGGAACAATGGGCAGGAGGGGGGCCAGATTTTGAGGGGTAGCAAAATGGGGTGTCAAGAAGTGAACGTGTCTGGGCCTGGCGGGAAGAAGCAATCCAGGGGATGAAACCGAGTCCTGTAAAGGACAGGCAGAGACTTGGCTGGTAGGGACGAGGACTGGCGTGGGCAGGCGTGCTCCCCCAGACGGTGACCCTGCCCTGCGCCTTTGCCCCTTCTCCTGCTTGCTCACCATCCCACTTCCCTTCCTTTTTTCCCAGCTGGCTTCTCCTGGGGAGTTAACCTTGGGGTTTCTCTGCTCCAAATTGTTACCAATTCTCTCTCCTTCAATCTAACACGTTGGCCCTTCCAGTGGATGTGATCTGTGTCAGGTTAGGTGTCTGGGAGCCAGGGGATGGCGTGAGGGAGGAGACCTTTCTTCCATCTCAGCGGAACCACCCAGAGAAGTGTTTGGACAACAGCAAGAATCAGCAACTCTCTCCCTCTCTCACCACCTCTGAGGGGCTCTGTTCCTTCATCCGTGGGTTTGGAGGCTAATCTCCCCACCCACAGAGGCATGAGCTTCCCTGAACCTGAGAGTAACAGGGCGTTAGGACAAAGTACAACTATTGTGCCTTGGGCCTCATCACTACTTCTTTTGTCTGGGGCTACTGTTGGCTCCTGGCCACCTTTCACGCTCTTCTCTACCCCTGCCCTACCCCTCTCCTCACTTCCCCCTCACCTGGAAGGAACACCTTCTCCTTCTTCTTTGGCTTCTTTTGAACTGTTTCAGAGCCATAGGCTGAGGGTGTCCTGGTCCTGAGGTGGGGCCTCTGAGTGGGGTGGAGGATGCCCTTGGACGGGACCTGGCATGACCTCTGTCCGGGCTGTTCTCTGCTCCGTGCACCTTTCCCCCCATGTTGCTAGGTGACCTTGGGTCCTTCTGTGCGCTTGGGACTCTCTGGGGGTTCAGTCTGTCCTGACACTCCCTGCCCTGCAGCAACCTGTGGAGGGAGGATGCTGAAATCAAGTTTGGAGGGGATTAAGTCTGTCAGAGGAGAGGGTGCTAGAGAGACACGATGTGGCCTTATGATTGATTTGTGGTCCTGAGTCTGTGTGCTTTGTCCCCTTGTTTGAAGACCCAGGTGTGTCTGGCTCTCAGTTGGATGCTCACACGGGCATTGGCTGGGTATTTTATGTCATTACAGTGTGCTGTCGGGAAAGCTGGTGACACCACCCTGGGGGATAACATCCAGAGTTGACCCTCCTCTGAGTCATCACCAGGCTATGTCTCTGAAATGAAGGGCAGGGCTGGAAGACCTCTCCCCACCCCAGTGAAGTGTGCTCAAAAGCCCCTCAGGTCAGGGTGCAGTTCTGCTCCCTCATGCCCTGTGGTTCCCTGGGCCAAGCCTGCATGAGGAACCTCACATAGGTATCTGAGACACACCTTGCTGAATACCACAAAGAGGGATGTTTGGGTCAGGCTGGGGAGAGCCCTGAGATTATTATGACAGTTGACAGCCACCCCTCCCCTCAGTACCCCTCCATCTTCCTCTCAAATTCAGGGTCTTTTACTATGATCTCTTCTGGCCTCTCTAGGGGCCAAGAAGGATGCCATGGAGGGGGCTAGGGTGAGATGCTGCTCATGTTCTGGGAGCCTTGGTCCTGGGCTCTTCCTGCTCCTCTGCTCTGCAGAGGTGAGGGAGGGGATCTCTCCCAAAGCCCCCACACATCTTGTGCTCTGGCTGCACTAGACATGGGCCAGGTTAAAAGGAGGAAGTTTAAGGGCATCCCTTCCATATCCTATGCAGCAGCTTGGAGCATGGAGCCTAGGTAAGGAGGGGGCCCCTGAGCCAGCAAATAAACATTTCCTAACTGGAAAAAGACCTCATCCCTGTGTTGGGGAGCCTGCCAGGTGGTGTGGGCAGGACTGGAGGCAGGAATGATGGGAAGGTTAGAATGGGATGGGGGTGGGCAGTCCCTCTGCTCATAGGGGCATCAGGACACCACACCTGTGGAATTGGGCTACTAAAGAGGTAACCGAGCACCATATGCTGAGGCAGGGGGTTGGCTAAGTAACCTCGCTGGATCGTTTGGTCAATTTGGGGGAAGTTGTCACAGTCTGGTTCTCAGCCCCAGCACTCACAGAGGCTACATCAGCCCTGGGCCTGGCACTGGCCAGATCTGGTTGAATAATGAGACTGGCTGGTCCTTCTCTTCCCTCAGGTATCAGAGGCCCCTCTTTGTTCCCTGGGGGAGCCTAGGAGCTGCTGGGTCAAAGCCCAACCAGGAATTTTCCCAGGCTGGTTCCTATATGCATGGGTGGGGTGGGGGGGGGG
>NC_043706.1:40430723-40432354 GCF_006229205.1 Suricata suricatta
GGGGGGGGGGGGGGGGGGGGGGGCCTCAGGGAGCACTTAGGGAAGACCAGGGGATTTGGGGGAGAAGGGAGCTTTGAAGGAAGCGGGGTATGGGGGGAAAGAGGAGAGAGGCTGCCAGCTAGGAGAAGTAGGCAAGGGATCCTGGGGGTCTAGGGGTTCTGAGAAGAAACCCCAATTCTCTTGCGAAGATGAGCTGAGAGCCTGGGCTGGGGCTGATAGAAGGCTTGGCCCCCAGCCTGGTGGGAGCTCCGGGCAGCTGGCCTACAGACGTTCCTTAGTGTTGGTGAGTAGGTTTGAATCATCACTCAGGCCCTGGCCTCCATCCGCCCCCACCAGCCCCCTGGCCTCAGTTCCCTGGCAACATCTGGGATGGGGGGGAGAGCAGGAACAAGGGCTTCTGTCTGCCCGGCTGCCTCTCCCTTTGGGCTCTGCCAGACTCCGCAGTGCATACGTGGGCTCCAACAGGTCCTCTTTCCTCTGGGCCACTGACTAACACCAGAACCACACGGCTTCCCATTTTCAGCCCCATAAACTTAGTGCCAAATAATTTTCCCCAGGAAAGCCTCCCTGGACACTTCCCAAAGGACCCCGGTCACCCCAGTCTGTTGGCTGTAGCTCACTCTGATGTCAGTGGGCCAGATGAGGTCTCCAGATGGGCACATTGTCCCCATGGGTACATCACGTCTCCTGTGCCCAGCATTGGGCTCTCTGCACGTGGGTCCATTCGAGTCCGAAACATCCCTCCGTTCGGGGAGGTCAGAAATGAGGGAGTTAGGGGTAGTCTCCCTCTACCCTCTTCCTGAAGCCCATTCCCTCTTAAGCCAGAGCTGGGGTGTGCAGGCAGTAGTCACTAGGGGGCGCTCGGCCACCACAGGGAAGCTGGTGAACTTGGGAGCGCAGCGTCTGCGTGTGAGTGAAGACGCGAGTGTCAGTGTGAGTGTGTGTGTGTGTGGGGGGGGGGCGGGCTGAGAGTGCTGGAGTGGGAAGAAGGCCAGGGGTCACCCCAGGATTCCAATAGATCTGTATGTCCTTTTCCCCACCCGTCCCAGTCCGACTCCCAGCCTGCCCCGACGCCCCTCCCTCCAATATTCCCAGTAAAGGAATAGCTCTCGAGCCCTGTCCGCACATAACCTCACTTTCCTGTTCCCTTCCCCCCAATACTGCGCGGGCGTGTGTGTGTCTGGGCAAAGGGGGGCGGTTGGGTAATTTTCAGGCTGTGAACCCAGGTGGGGGTCGAGCTTCCCCCTTTACGGTTAGGGGGGCAGGCCTTGCTCTACGTCCCAGGGGAAGGCCCGAGGGGCGCGCGGGGCAGCAGGAGAGGCGCCGAGACTGGGCCTGTCCCCGCCCCCAGGGCGTGTCAAGGGCGGGTCCGGGCCTCCTATTTAGGCGGCCGCTAGTGGTGAGGAGCGCAGAGGCTTGGGGCAGCCTGGCTGCGAGGAGGCCGCGGCGCAGGGGGCGAGTGGAGCCGGCTGCAGCGGCGCTGGGTCGGGAGGCGCAGCGGCGAGGCAGACGAACCGGCGGGGTCACTAGCCAGAGGTCTCCGCACTGGAATTTGATATTCATTTATCCAGGGTTTACCCTCCTCCTTTTTTCTTAAGCAATTTTAAATATCCACATCCCCCCCCCCCCCC
>NC_043706.1:40432454-40433973 GCF_006229205.1 Suricata suricatta
CCCCCCGTTTTAATTTATTTTTGCTTCCCATTCCCCGCTTAAATCGGGCCGACCGTTTGGGGAGATTGCTCCTTTACTTCCCCAAATCACTTCGGATTTTGGAAACCAGCAGAGAGAAGAAAGAGGTAGCAAGAGCTCCAGAGAAGTCGAGGAAGAGAGAGAGAGACGGGGTCAGAGAGCGCGCGCAGGCGAGCGAGCAACGACAGGGACAGGGGCAAAGTGAGTGACCTGCTTTTGGGGGTGACCGCCAGAGCGCGGCGTGAGCCCTCCCCCTCGGGATCTTGCATCGGACCAGCAGCGCTGACGGACAGACAGACAGACACCGCCCCCCGCCCCAGCGCCCACCTCCTCCCCGGCCCGCGGCCGAGGGTGGACGCGGCGGCGAGCCGCGGGCAAGAGCCGGAGCCCGCGCCTGGAGGCGGGGTGGAGGGGGTCGGGGCTCGCGGCATTGCAGTGAAACTTTTCGTCCAACTTCTGGGTTGTTCTCGCTCCGGAGGAGCCGTGGTCCGCGCCGGGGCAGCCGAGCCGAGCGGAACCGGGAGAAGTGCTAGCCCGGGCCGGGCGGAGCCGCAGTCGGAAGAGGGGGAGGAGGAAGAAGAGAAGGAAGAGGAGAGGGGGCCGCGGTGGCGACTCGGAGCTCGGAAGCCGGGCTCATGGACGGGTGAGGCGGCTGTGTGCGCAGACAGTGCCCCAGCCGCGCGCGCGACCCAGGCCCTGGCCCGGGCCTTGGTTCCGGGAGGAAGAGGAGCCCGCCTAGGCGCCGAGGAGAGCGAGCTGCCCCGCAGCCCGAGCCGGAGAGGGAGCGCGAGCCGCGCCGGCCCCGGCCGGGCCTTCGAAACCATGAACTTTCTGCTCTCTTGGGTGCATTGGACCTTTGCCTTGCTGCTCTACCTCCACCATGCCAAGGTAAGCGGCAGTGCCCACCAGGCGTCGCGGGCCGCTTCAAGCGCCTCTCCCGGCTGGGGACGTGCGTGCGAGCGCGCGCGTGGGGGCTCCGTACCCCACGAGGGTCCTTGGGCACCCGGCGCGCAGCTTCCCCCTTAATCCTCATACGTGTAGGGGGAGGGGGCGCGCGCTAGGTGGGAGGGCACCAGGATAGAATCTCACCGCCCACGCGGGCCCTGCCCACCCACCAGAGTCACCGCACGTACGATCTGGGCCGACCAGCGGAGGGCGGGAGCCAGAGGAGGAGGCCGAGGGGGCTGGGCTTGCGCTGCGGCCGGCGGCTGAAGTTTGCTCCTGGCCTCTGGTCCCCGACGAACTGGAAGTCCGGGCGGCGGGGGTGGGACCCGGAGCCCAGTGGGCAGGGGGGTTGCCCAGACCTTGGACCGAGGGAGGGTTGAGAGCACGGAGGGGGCAGGGCGCGGGCGAGAGAGGGGGCTTGCTGTCACTGCCGCTCGATCTCTTCGGCCCTCGCCACGAGTTTGAGAAAAGTTTCGGGGTGGGTTGCCGAGGGGACCCTCGGTCTCCGCCGGGCCACCTGCGCCGAGGCGCCCCCGCCCGTTCCCGCTCGCGTCCC
>NC_043706.1:40434073-40542021 GCF_006229205.1 Suricata suricatta
CCCCAGCCCCTAGCCCTCTCCTGTGCTAGGAGGAATTTCTTGACACCCCTTCCCCATTTCCTCCCTAAAGTGGAGAGAAGCCCCTGCCACCCTTCTATTTTCCACTACCCTCTGCCGAGAAGACCCGTGTAGTCCCTCTCCGACCCCCGAGGCCAGGGAAGGGATGATCACTGTCAGAGGTCGGGGTACAGGAGCCCACTCGGGTGCTTTGTCAGACTACCTAAAGTCCGGACTTGGTGACAGTCTGCTTTGTTCCCCTCCCCCACACTTTCAAGCTGTGCCTTTAGCTTTTCTGGGGATGGGCTAAGGGAGGAATTAAAGAGTGTCATTATTCCCCTTTACACTTTTTGGAAAAATGGCTTAAATTTTGCTGTGATACGGACAGTGTGGGACCAGCTTTCCCGGCACCTTTGGAAGGAGCTCCTGCCGGCCTTGCAAACACACTTTGTCCTGGTGACATGGGGTATTGGAGCAGGAGCAGGTGGTTTTTTGGAACTCCAAACTTGCCCACCCAACTTACTTCAAAAAGTCACATAAAGGGTCCTTTATGCTCTTCTCTTGTACCTTCCCTCAGCCAGAGTCCCCTTGGAGAGGGGGAGAAGGAAGGAAATGGGCTGGGGTCCCTGCTGCCACTCTGAGTTCCTCAGACCCTGGCACAAAGGCCTTGGCTCCAGGCCTCCAAGGGAGGGGGGGAGGGAGAGGAGTGGCAGCCTGGCCACACTGTGACCTTCAGAGGCCCCCAGAGAAGGGCACCTGGCCCCTCCCTGCCTAGAATCACCCCTCCCAGTGCCCCTTGGCTTCTTGGAGGGGGTTAAGAAGTTTCTGTCCCCTTCCCTCCTTGGGGCCCAGGAGGAGGGGAGGACATAGGGAGAAAGTTGGCAGAAGGAAGCCAGAGGATATCATTGAAATGGGTAAGGGGCAAAGCTGAGACTCCAGGGGGTCCCTGAGGGGAGAGCTGCAGTGGAATGCCATCCAGCTGGGATCCTGGAAAATGTTACCTGACCTTCGCCCTAGGGGCAAGGCTGGGGGATCTGGGGTGCACTGGGGATGTGTGGGAAGGAGACAGACAGTGAGACTCTGTCAGGGGGGTCTGCAGTTCCGTGGGCTAGAGTACAGTTCTGCTGGTGGGGATCTGCCCCTGAAGAAGGGCAAGTGAGATGGGTAGCTGGTAAGAACCCAAGGCCCCCTTGAAGGGCTGGGAGAAGCCTTAGCCTGCTCCTAGCTGTCAGGTCCACATGGTTGGGCTTGTTGACCTTCACAGCTTGTGGGGAGGGGAGGAATGATCTGGTGGGGGTGGGGAGGGATGGGGAGGATTGGGGAAGCCTCAGGCCTAGGAAGTGCAGGGGGCCCCCTAGGGGCTGGGCAGTGCTAAGGCATAGAAGGCTTTCCCGGGTTTCATTTGAGAGTGCTCAGCCAGGTGAGAGGGACTTGGGAACCCCCCCGCCCCAGCCCCTGCCCAGTCTGGGAGGGAGAAGAAACCAGAGAACGAGGTGGGGAGCTGGGGAGCGAGGTGGGGAGCTGGGGAGCGTGAGGCTTGGGGCTTTGGGAATACATTTAGGCCCTGGGCACGTTTGTGTCTTGGGAGAAATGGGCTCTCCCCTCCCCCAATGGTTTCCTCCCTGGTTTTACCATCTAGGCAACCTGTAGGCTTGCTGAATATACCTGAGGATATTTGCTGAACGTCTGAGGAAGGAGGAGTTTGGATGGGGGAGGGTGCTTGGCGCCCTTCGTTCCTCTGCACCCCCCTCCCAGGCACCAGCTCACCCTGGTATTTGTCATGTCAGCAGGAGAAGGTCACCATGTTGTTTTTCTCGCCCCCAGTCCTTCCTTCCTGCCCCAGTCCAAATTTGTCCTCCTCTTTGACCTTAATACTTACTGTGGCTCTGGACCAGGGAGTCAGGGGTCTGAGAAAATTAACTTAACTCAGCAATGGGTCATTGTGTGTATGTGTGTGGGGGGGGGAGGGTAATGTGGGGGAAGGGGCAGGGACCCGGACAGCACAGCATTCTGATGTTTTTCTGCTGTATATGTGAGTTTCCCACCTCCCAATATTGGGTTAGTCTTTCTCTTCCTTCAGAATTGGAGCAGTGCAGGGCTGGTGGGCATGCTCTGTGCTGCGGGGAGCCTTGCAGGTGTCTTGTTCCACTCAGCAGCCCTGGAGAAGCCAGAGGCTGCTGGCTGGGCTGGTGGCCGGGCCTTTGCATCCCTGCTCATGCCCGTGCCTTGCTCTGTGTTTTGTCCTCAGTGGTCCCAGGCTGCGCCCATGGCAGATGGAGAGCACAAACCCCACGAAGGTGAGTCCCCCCAGCTCTTGGATGGGGTACCCTGTCTCCCCAGGGGATGGGTGGGGAGGACCGATTCCTTTCTTTCAGGTCTGTGGGGGTAGGGATGGGGATCAAGAAGGGAAGAGGGGAGCGTCAGGAGAGTAACCCTTCGTTCTGGAGGACCCTCTTTCCCAGTCAGGCCTCTGCTAGAAATAGGACTTGTTACCCTTTCCTTAGTCTCTTTCCAGTAAAATCTTACTTGGAGAGGCAGCCGTGAGCACAGACCAGGAAGGCAGGGTTCAAAGATCTCAGGTGTCGAGGGAGGTGTCCCTTGTCCGGATGGGCCTGCCGGGGAGGATGGGTATTCTGTGTCACATCCCACCCAGCTGCCTCACACCTGTGGGGCCTGCGTGGAAGGGCCTGCAGCCCTTGCTGTCCAGCGAACTAGCTGTGCATGAGCTGGCGGTGCAGGGGGCCCAACCTCTTGGGACCCCTCCCCACAGTCTGCTTTCCTTAGGAGGTGGAGAGAAGGCCCTACCTTCTCCTCTGCCCCCTGGGTAGGATAGGTTTGGGTGCTGTGAATTTCCCTCCTGGGCCAGCAGAGGGCTGGCTGTAGCTCCCAGGTGCCCCGCCCCCTGCCCAACTAGAGTCCGCCTGCCTTTTGTTCCTCTGTGGTTTGGAGCCGGGACCCTCCCTTTTCTCCAGGGAAGCCCTGGCTCTCCCCCAACACTGAATGTGGCCTCTGCTTCAGCCCGGGGGAGGAATGCCCGATGCCACTCCCCTAGCTCTCCACCTCTGTGGAGAGAAGGCCCTGGGGTCTTCCTCTGGGTGAGTTTTCCTGACCCAAATCCAGCGTAGTGGCCAGGGGCGGGTGTTTGCACTCCCAGGGTTGGTGGTGATGCCTAGCCGGTTCTGCCTCCTTTACTCAGGAGCTCTTTCCTTGGCCCCGGGCCTGGCTTCCCAGTCAGTCCATGGCCTGTGCCCCTCACAGCTCCTGGCTCCCAGTGTGCGCCCCCCCCATCAGTCTCCCAGTGGTCTCTGTGGTCTGGGAGAGGCAAGACAAACGGTCTTTGTTTGCTTTGAGAAAAGATTATCTTCAAGAAGTAAGGAAAAGCAAGACAGCTTGATGTTGGAGTAGACGTGTGTCTGTGGCCTGTACAGAAGTGGCCTGTACAGAAGTGGCCTGGGCAGAAGCAGGGCAGCTTTCCTTGGAGGCAGTGGCCTGGGTGTGGAAGGTAGAGGTGAGGTTACCCCCTCTTCCTCCCTCCTACGGCCCTTGGGGATTCCAGGGAGCTTTTCCAAGGAATTCCTCAGCCAGACCTTTCTGCTTTCCTGTCGTGGGTGGGGCCCCAAACCTGGCCACCCCTGTCCCCAACCATGACATGGTGTCAGGTCAAGAATTCTTTAGTCATCTTTGATACAGACTTGGCTTAGAAAAGGGCTTCTTCAGATCCCTGGTCTCATTTATACTCTTTTTTGATGATACTTTACCTTAACCCTTTCTGAGGGTGGAGGAGAATTCTATGCCTGTCGTCAGCATAGGGGAAGTAGCCCTCAGGCAAGGCCAGGGACTGTCCTGCTGTTTTCACACCTGTGGCCTTCCCCTCAGCTCCCCATTTCTCCTTAACCCTCCTATTGTATGTATACCCCCACCCTCCTCCCTGGGGCTCATCTTCCTTAACCCTCTGGAGGGAGGGGGAGGCTCTGCGTGCTTTGGGAGAGAGGCAGGCTAGGGGGTGGCCCTTCACATGCCTTGGTGAGGTTCTAGATAGTTACCTGGGCTGAGAAAGAGTCCTTATTCACAGGGGCTGGAAATGGAAGACAAAACCCCACATTTCAGCCTCACTCTCAGGGTCTTTAAACACGCCCCACCCCCAAACCCACTTACACAGATGTGCAGTTTGAGGCCCAGAGAGGGAGGGACTGGCCCAAGGTTACACCAAGTCATAGCCTGAGCCTGGACTTCTTCGTGGGCTGGATGCTGCTGTTTCCTCCTGTGTAGAGGAAAGACATTTCAGGGACAGGATTACTATGTGGTGTGTGTGTGTGTGTGTGTGTGTGTGTGTGTGTGTGTGTGTGTGAGAGAGAGAGAGAGAGAGAGAGAGAGAGAGAGAGAAAGGGAGAGAGGCAGGCTTGGCCACAATTTGGAGTCCTCTGTCCAGGTCCTGAGAGTATCTATTCTCAAGGACCCCGCCTCTGTGGCCTAGAATTACCCCTTCATGCTCCAGTGCACCCAGCATCCATGGCCAGCCTGGGAAGCTGTCTTTACCCTGCTCTCCCTCCAGATCAGCTTCTAGAAATGCTCTGTGGCTGCAATGGCAGCCCCGTTTTTTCCATGATGCAAGCAGTTTGCCCTCTTGGGCGGGGTTGTCAGTGGCCGGTGCCCACCCATGCTACCTGCCGATTCCGGGCAGGCCCAGGCCCTGAGCTGATGTTCACCTCTTCCCCGGCCAGTGTCTGGGGAGGGGTCTGGTAGGTGGCACAGCACCCCCTACGATGCTGGGCCTCTGTTTTCACACGGTGTTGCTTGCCTTGGGAAGGCTTTGATGTCAGAACTGATTTTAACTCTACTATGGGGAAGTGTGGCCTTGAGGCAAGTTACTCAGCCTCTCTGAACCTCCCTTTTCCCTCTCGGTAAAATGGGCTTCCTGCTGGAACCTCACGGTATCCTGTGGGGAGAATTGTCTGCCACGGAGACTGGGGACTACACATTGCTCAGCATATAATAAGTGCTCATTAAATGGCTATTGTGTACGGTGGTGGTACAGCAGAGATTGTAGGGAAACGGGGAGTAGGTTTGCCAGGCTGGCTGTTGCTCCTTTCATGGGCAGCTTAGATCAACTCAACCACAGCTGGAGGGGCTTAAGTTAGAGTTTTGGAAGGACTGGCCGGAAAGCGGGTACCTCTCACGGGAACCCTCAGGAGTGGCCTTCCAAAGCTGGGCGGAGATGGGAGCTGGCCATCTCTTGTGCGACCTATGGGGCTCATGTGTCACCCCGTCCCATGCAGTGGTGAAGTTCATGGATGTCTACCAGCGCAGCTACTGCCGTCCCATTGAGACCCTGGTGGACATCTTCCAGGAGTACCCCGATGAGATCGAGTACATCTTCAAGCCATCCTGCGTGCCCCTGATGCGGTGCGGGGGCTGTTGCAATGATGAGGGCCTGGAGTGTGTGCCCACCGAGGAGTTCAACATCACCATGCAGGTGGGCATCGGCAGGGAGTGGGGGCGGGGAGGGGTCAGATTTGGGGAACAGGTGGTCCCCGGCCCTTTGCTGGGCAGCTCTTGAGAGGAGGAGCCAGACTTGACTTGCTCCGCTCCTGCCTCTGAGTCAGTCACTGGAACATGTGGGGAGTCTTGCCCTCTTTGGAGAAAAAGGTGCCTACATTTCCCAGTCCTGGGTTCCCAGCAAATCTCTACCACCTTCTCCTCTCTGACCTTTGCCGCTGGGCTCAGGAGGACCTGACACCTGTGACAGGAGTCCTTCTCTCCCTCTCTTGGAGGAGAGGGCCCTTGCTCCTTGGAGGCTCTGTTTGGGAAGCTGGATGAGCCTGGTCCATGGAGAGTTTTAAAAGCCCGTCATTTGGTGCTTCCCGGTGACAGGGCGCGTCTCAGCTTGAACAGGGTGGGAGGGAGCTCTGAGACCCTAAGGAGGGTGGTTCTTGGGTAGCTACTAGGGGTCAGGGTAAAGCTTAGAAGCAATAAAAGGAGGGGAGGGATTGGGACCGGCAAGAACCCAGGACCTGAATTCCCAGCCTGGCCAACCCGTGCAGCCATGTCTGCCCTCAAGAAGAGCAGGGGCTCCTTGAGGTCAGCAGGGGTGGGGAGTTGGGGTGGGCCTGAGGCTCCTTCTGGCAGAGCCCCTGGTCCCTCCTACCGCTATCCCCCACCCCTGCTCTGTAGAACCCCTGGGTGCCGAGTGGCAAGAGCCATGGGGTGTCCCCTCTGGGTATGGCTGGCTGGGTCACTAACCTCTGTGATCTGCTTCCTTTCCCTCTAGATTATGCGGATCAAACCTCATCAAGGCCAGCACATAGGGGAGATGAGCTTCCTACAGCACAGCAAATGTGAATGCAGGTGAGGGTGGGGTCACGGGTGCGTCCATGCGGCAAGTGGCGGCAGGGTTAAAAGCGTGTTCCACTTGTTGGCCCATTTCCACCTTCCAACTGTGGAACCTTGGGCTATTTTAATTTTACTTCACTGTGCCTCAGTTTCTACACCTGGAAATGGGCACAGTCGTGCTACGTACCTCATAGCATTGTTAGAAGGATTCAACATGTTATTTTGGGTAAAGAGATTAAAACTGCATTGGTATGTTGTAGTAGTGTGTTACTATTCTTGTTGTTACCATCACCATCTGAACGCCTGTTTTCTTCTTTTCTTTTTCTCTGCCCGCTGCAGACCAAAGAAAGATAGAGCAAGGCAAGAAAAGTAAGTGGCCATGACTTTAGCTCCTCTCCCTCTCCTTGGCTGGTTATCTTGGTTTGGGGTTCTTGGCTTCCTCTGTCGTGGGTGGGGGAGGGTGGGGGGGTGGCTGATGGCTTCACTGGGTCAGGGAGTTGGTCCCACAAGGACTTGTGGTGGTAGTAGTGGGATTGAGCAAACTCGAGGATTATGGCTCTAGAATTAGGGACAAAACCCAGCCTGGAGCCTGGAGCCTGGAGCTTCCTTTGAAAGAGACAATGCGTTCCAGGTTTCCAGGGTCATTCCTGGGCGGGACTTGGTGTGTCAGGGGGCAGTGTGGACACTGACTCCCTGGCTTGTTCTGGGCTCCCATCACCCACAGGGAGAGGGAGTAGGTGGCAGAGAGGCCAGCTTTTGTGTGTCGGAGGAAACAGTCACCTATGGTGGCTACTGTTGGTGGCACGATTGGACTTGGGAACAGCTGAGATGTTTTTTTTTGGTGGTGCCTTCCTGTAGCAGCAAGGCAGGCTGGAGACACTCAGCCCTCCTGGCCAGGGAGAAAGGAGTTGAATGTTGGTCATTTCCTGAGGCTTCTAGTTGCTCAGGATGGAGTGTTGGGTCAGGATGGAGCAGGGGGCACAGTCTGGGGGCAGTGAGCCTTCCAGAGCAGGTGAGCATCTGGCAAGGTGGCAAGGAGGACGAGCCTGCAGGGAAAGAGAATGAGAGAGAGCACCTGTGCCCTTCCTTCTCCCACCTCACCATCCATCTGCCCCCAAAGCTCTAGGAACATAGGAACTCCTAGGCCCGAACCCCTTCCCCCTTCCCTAAGTCCCCAACTTCTACAATTGCTGTGGCTACCAGAGCAGTGATTTGGGAGAGTAGACTCAGAGGGAGAGAGAGAGAGAGACAAGAGAGAGAGAGAGACAGAGAGAGTTTGTGTGTGTGTAGACCCCTTTCCCAGTGCTTTCTCCTGGGGGAATAGTCTGGCCCCTCTCCTCAGTGCCTTCCCCTCATTTCTTCCCCGGTGGCAGACATTCTGGGCATCCTCTGGCCTGGCAGATGTGGAGAGCACTGGTTCCCTTGAGGGGGACAGGCTTCAGCCTGCCCCCCTTGCCAGTTTCCCAAATGCCTGCTTTGCCCACAGGGAGAGTGGGGGGCTCGCCTGGGCTCGGAAGAGAGTCTGGTGAGATGGTGTAGCAGGCTTTGGCAGGCTGGGGAGAGAACTCCCTGCCAAGTAACGCCCAGGCTTCTCCCATGCCTCCGAACTCCCACCCCACCCTACAGCCTGCCTGGGGCTCTGAGGGCACCCATCCCCTTTTCTCGGCCCAGGCTATGGCTGGGCAGGCTGGCGCCTTTCATGTGCCGCCCTTGGTCTTGAGCCAGCTCCCAATGTAGCTGCTCCCCCACACTGGGATTTGCAGAGGCAGGGCCCCTGGAGGGACCCCTTTGCTACTGCACTCGGAAATGAAGGCAGAAGGTGCCTGAAGCACAGCCTGCACCCCCCCACCCCCCCATCACATCAAGTTCTCGACCTCCCCAAACTCTTTTATAGCCCCCGACCTTCAGGGTTACACTTGTACAGGGATGCTGGGCAAAGAGCCTGCCCAGAGGGCTTTGCCCCCTGCCCGCCACCAGGAGCTATCGTGAGCATGCAGGCCTTTGGGGCCTGTGCCCTCCGCCCAGCCCTTGGCTCCCCACTCAAAGCACTGCCCGAGGGTGGGTTGGCCACCCCAGGGTGGCCGAAAGAGAAGAAGGAGCCGTGAGTGTCTGCTGCCCCACCCGGTGTGTGCGTGTACATGTGCAAGCTCTTTCCTGGAGTCAGTCAGTCTCCCACCGCCTCGTTCCAGGGAGTGTGTCCCACACCCTACCCTCCTCACTGCTTCTTTTCCTCTCCCCTTCCCCCTCGCTTTCTCTTTGTCTGTCTCTGTTTTTTTATTTTCCAGAAAATCAGTTCGAGGAAAGGGAAAGGGGCAAAAAAGAAAGCGCAAGAAATCCCGGTATAAATCCTGGAGCGTGTACGTGGTGTCTCCGCTGTCTCATTGCCTGGAGCCTCCCTGGCCCCCCTCAAAGTCCCACCTGCAGGACCCCCTAACCCTGCCCCCGCCTTCCTCTCCCAGCTTTCCTCCTCCTCTCCCCACAGTGTCTCTCTCTCTCTCACTCTTGCTCCACTAATTGGCACCAGTGGCTAGATTTGGTGGTGGTGTTGCTGGTCTGGGGTTGGGGTGGGTAGGTGGGCAGAGTGGACCTGGAGGACTCAGGGAGGGGGCAATGGCTTGGCTGGGCACCACCTTTCTCTCACCCACTGGGCACTGGTGGCGGGCCCACGTTGGCACGGGTGCCAGGCGCTGGTGCCTGCTCACCCAACTGGTTTCCTCTGCTCCAGGCTTCTGCACTTGTCTGGAAGGTGCGGGTGGTGGGGAGGGCAGACGTGGCACGAGAAAGGGGCGTGAGTGATGCAAGGCAGCTTACTGTCATCTGAGGTGGGGTCAGACACCATATGGAGGCCCCTTCTTGTGGATTTGGGGCCTCTTGAGGGGAGCCCCCTATTCTGGTCGAACCCACAGCACCCACAGAAACCTCCCTGTCGGTTTGGAGGCTCTTCCTTTGGGTTGGAGGCTGTGGTGGGGGCCCTTTGGTCACTGGTGGCCTGGTTGTGGATATTGCCTCTGGGCTTGGCCTCCCGACACGCCCCTCCTCCAGCCCTCCTTGGGTGGAGGGGCCTGGGCATGAGTCCTTGCGCAGGGAGAAGGTAGCTCAGAATGCTGTCGCCAGCAGGTGGAGAGTCAATGTGTGCTCTGTCTGCGGTGGTGGCTGTTGGGCCCTGTGGCTCATGACTTGTACTTGTCCCTGGGGACAACAGTCCCCTTATGGTGGCCCTCTCCTTGCACTCTTTGCCCATCTATGTCTGCCTCTTCCTGCAGGCAGGCTTCCTAGCCGGTGCTGCCTCTTTTCCGCCGCTCTCTCTGTCTTCTGCTGCAGCACTTGGATCCTTCCAGGGCATGGAAGGGTATGGGGGCCAACGAGCTGGGTGGGGGTGCAGCTGCAGACTGTTAGGGGGTGTTGCATGGTTTTTTTTTTTTTCTCTCTCTCTCTGCTGATGCTCTAGCTTAGATGTCTTTCCTTTTGCCTTTTTGCAGTCCCTGTGGGCCTTGCTCAGAGCGGAGAAGGCATTTGTTTGTACAAGATCCGCAGACGTGTAAATGTTCCTGCAAAAACACAGACTCGCGTTGCAAGGCGAGGCAGCTTGAGTTAAACGAACGTACTTGCAGGTTGGTTCCCAGAGGGGGAGCGAGGCAGAGAGGGGCTTCACACAGAGATGGGGAGAGAGAGGAAGAGAGAGAGGGGCCGGCTGCTTGCTCGGCTTCTAGCTGCCTGCCTGTGACTGACCGCTGTCTTCTCTGCTTGCGAGGCCCCTGTGGTGGGCAGCTGGTGCCGGCCCAGCCTGGGAGGGCCTGTTCGGAGGTTGCCCTGGCTGCCTGAGGGGGCAGGCTGCTGTGGCTTCATGTGACAGTGTGGACGCAGGCTGAGTGTTGTGTCCTGTGGTCCTGCGGTGTCCTGTGGTGGCTGTTGGTCCTGACATTGTTACGACTACCTTTGCTACTAATATTGAGGGCCCTTCCTGGTGTGGGGGACGCTGCCATCTACCAAGTGCAGACGCTCCTGGGGGACTTGCCACCACCCTCTGAAGTCTGCACTGCTGGGCTTCTCGTCCCCTCAGTGTCTCTCACAGGGGCAAGTCTGAGTCCCTCCCAGACTAGGGTCCCAGACAGCATGGGCTCTGGCTGTTGGTTTAGGGTGGGGAAGAGATTTAACATTTGGGGACACTAGATACCTTTAATACTCCAGTCGTCACGGTGACAACCCCAAACAGACCACACATTTCCAAACACCCCCAGGATGGGGTGGGGGTGGGGGTGTGTCCACTTCCCTTTTTGTTTTTTAGGTTTAAATGTTTTTAAAATTTATTTTTGAGAAAGAGAGAGCGTGAGCAGGGGAGGGGCAGAGAGAGAGGGAGACACAGCATCTGAAGCAGGCTCCAGGCTCTGACCCATCAGCACAGAGCCTGATGTAGGGCTCGAACTTGTGAACCACGAGATCATGACCTGAGCCGAAGTCGGACGCTTAACTGACTGAACCACCCAGGCCCCCCCCCCCCCCCCCCCCCCCCCCCCCCCCCCCCGGCATGCCCACTCTCCTAACATTAGAGTGTAAAATCCTCACGGCAGGGCCTGGCTTTTAGTCACCTGGTGACCCTCCAGGCATCTGTACCAGCGTCCTGACCACAGTGAGCACCTAGAAAGTGTCAAGTGTGTGAGTGAATACATGACAGAGTTCAGATCAGGAGCACAGAGCCGTGACAGGTTGACTGGCAATCTTTTGATGCTTTGAATGAAGTTTATACCAGTCTGGCCTATGCTCAAAGGCTGGGAGCCCTCCGGGCCAGGGTAAGCTTTGCCTAGTGTGGGGCTCACATGGGGATTCCTCAGCAGTGTCAGGGAGTCCCCAGCTAGTCCAGATGTCCCATTAACAAGTTCTTGGAATGTGGTTGCCTCCCCGCCACCATCTCCCGCCCCACTGTGTTCCCGTGACTTGTGGCTGTTCCTGGGACGCTGAGGACCAGGCCCTGGGGTGTTTGTGCAGACTTCTGTCTGTCTTGGTAGTATGTGGAGACAGGAAGTTCTGAGTGCTGGTCGTGGGCTCTGCCTGCCTCCAGGACCCCATGAGGTGTCCCCACGTGCTCTGGGGTCTCGGGGAAGATAAGGAAGGGACTTGTCATTATAGGATTTCTGTGGTGATGATTCTCCAGAGAGGTATCTGGGATGGGGTGTCTGAAGTGACCTGGGGGCTGACAGAAGTCACCCTAACTGCCAGAGACCTCCCCCTTATGGGGGAGTTTCAGCACCCCAAATTGGAGGCTTAGGGTCCTCATTCCCAGGCTCTCAGAAGGGCAGGGCCTGCTCTGATCTCTCTTTGTAAAGAAGGTAAATGACAATCGGCCCAGGAGCAGGGGCATGACAAGGAAGTTCTTGGCGTCCCCTCTGCTTCGACAGTGGATAGGAGGGGCAGCCTGGGGCCTGGGGCCTGCTGCCGCCGGCAGGCTCAAGAAAGATGGGACCAGCAGCCGAGGCCTGGAGGGGAGGGCATGGGGATGGGAGATGTGTCCCTCGCCGCCTCTCTGGCTCCTGCTCCCTTGGGAGCCTCACTTTCCCCGGGGAGCCCCGCCCCTTGCTCGGGATCCTCTCCCCACTGTTTCCCCCCAACCAGCCGCACAGAGGCAGAGCTGACACCTCGTCCTGCAGGGACTCTATGCTGACTAACTCATCCACCTTTGGTCACCACTAGCTCTGAAATGTCAAGCAGGGGCTGTTCGTTAGTTGGTACTCCTTTGTTGCCTGTGGTGAACTGTCCCCTCGTCCTTGTCTTGTCTCCACTAGACTGTAAGCTCTGGAGGGCAGATGGGAGTTCTGGACGCAGCTGCTGCTCGAGCGGGGCCTCCGTGGGCAGGGACTGGCTCTCCCCTCGCACAGAGCCCTGCTTTCACCTTCCTCTCTGCTGCAGGGACTCGGGCTCCCAGGAAGGGGAGGCCGCCTGCCTCACCACCCTGTCCCCTCGCCTGGCCCTAACCCCCGGCCTCTGTCTCCATGTCCTGCAGATGTGACAAGCCCAGGCGGTGAGCCGGGCTGGAAGAAGGAGCCTCCCTTAGGGTTTCGGGAACCAGACCTCTCACCAGGAAAGACTGATACCGAACGACTGACACAGACACCACGCCGCTGCCGCCGCCACCACCACCACCACCACACCACCATCACCATCAACAGAACAGTCCTTAATCCAGAAACCTGAAATGAAGGAAGAGGAGACTCTGCGCAGAGCACTTTGGGTCCGGAGGGCGAGACTCCGGCGCAAGCATTCCCGGGCAGGTGACCAAGCACGGTCCCTCTTGGAACTGGACCGCCATTTTATTTTTCTTGCTGCTAAATCACCGAGCCCGGAAGATTAGAGAGTTTTATTTCTGGGATTCCTGTAGACACACCCACCCACATACATAACATTTATATATATATATTATATATATAAAAATAAATATATATATTTTATATATATAAAATATATATATTCTTTTTTTAAATTAACATTGCTAATGTTATTGGTGTCTTCACTGGATGTATTTGACTGCTGTGGACTTGAGTTGGGAGGAGAATGCTCCCACCCAGATCCCAACAGGGAAGAGGATGGGAGGAGAGACTCTGGCATGATCTTTCGGTCCCTCTTGGGAAGGCCGGGGTCCCCTCCCCTGCCCAGGAGTGTGCACGGCCAGGGCACGGGGGCAAATTTGGCCTGCTTTTGGGAACACCGACAAACCCAGCCCTGGCCCCAAGCCTCTACCCCGAGTCACATGGACAGACAACAGGTACAGGGACGAGGACGCTGGCTCTGACCAGGAGTTTGGGGAGCCTCAGGACACTGCTGTACTTTGGGGATCCTCTCCACATGCTGCACGGGCATCTTGCCCCCAGGGGCACTGCCTGGAAGATTCAGGAGACTGGGCAGCCTTCACCTAGTTTCCGCTTGGTCCCGAGGTGCCCAGGAGGCCGCTGACAGATGTCTTGGCGAAGAGAAGAGATGTTGGTGGAGGAAGGGCCGTCTGGTGACAGCTTGTCCTCCAAGGGAAGGGCCTCCTGCCTTGGCCTTCTCCCAGCTCCCTTTCCTGGGTGCAGCCCAGGAGGGCCTGATGTCCTCAGACCATTGAAACCACTAGTGCTGTCCCCCGCCCCCCCCCCAGGAGACCTGGCTGTGTGTGTGTGAGTGGTTAACCTCCCTCTGTCCCCAGACCCAACCCCGCGGCAGAGACAGGGCAGGATCCACGTGCCCACCGTGGAGGCAGAGAAAAGAGAAAGTGTTTTATATATGGTACTTATTTAATATCCCTTTTAATTAGAAATTAAAACAGTTAATTTAATTAAAGAGTAGGGTTTTTTTCAGTATTCTTGGTTAATATTTAATTTCAACTATTTATGAGATGTATCTCTCTCTTGCTCTCTCTCGCACTCTTATTTGTACTGGTCTTTGTGTATAAAATTCATGTTTCCAATCTCTTTCCCTGATCGGTGACAGTCTCTAGCTTGTCCTGAACAGATATTTAATTTTGCTAACACTCAGCTCTGCCCTCCCCTTTCCCCTGGTTCCCCACCACACATTCCTTTGAAATAAGGTTTCAATATACATCTACATACTATATATATATTTGGCAACTTGCGTTTTGTGTATATATATATATATATATATATATATATATGTTTATGTATATATGTGATTCTGATAAAATAGACATTGCTATTCTGTTTTTATATGTAAAAACAAAACAAGAAAAAATAGAGAATTCTACATACTAAATCTCTCTCCTTTTTTAATTTTAATATTTGTTATCATTTATTTATTGGTGCTACTGTTTATCCGTAATAATTGTGGGGGAAAAAGATATTAACATCACATCTTTGTCTCTAGTACAGTTTTTCGAGATATTCCGTAGTACATATTTATTTTTAAGCAACAACAAAGAAATACAGATATATCTTAAAAAAAAAAAGCATTTTGTATTAAAGAATTTAATTCTGATCTCAAAGCTCCTCCTGGTTTCTCCTTCTCCAGTGGGTCCTTGTTCTGGACTCCCTCCTGCCCCCTTCCCCTCCTCCCTTGGGGAAAATGGCATTTGTCTTAGGTCTGGGAAAAGGGTCCCAGGTATATAGGTGACAGGGTGGCCCATCTCGTGCTGAGAGCCAGGTTGCTTCCATTCTGGCTGAGCTGGTCCTGGGGGACCCCGTTTGCCTTCTTTCATGATGTGTGTGTATGTGGGAATAGGCTCTGAAATGGGAGCGAGAGGCAGCACCTTAGGAGCAAGGGCTTACTGTGAGCAGTGCCGCCTTCAGGAATCACATGATCCAGGCCTTGTCCTTTGGTGGAGGAAGGAACCGGCCATGTGTCTGAGCTCACTGCCCTGGAGGGGACAGGAAAGGGCTGAGTTTGACTATGGGGCCATGGCTGCAGTAGGCCGAGGAGTGGTAACAGGGTGCTCATGGGAGCCTGTGACCCCAGGGTGTAGATAAGTTACATAGTGGGTCCTGGAGTTCCTTGAGCCCTTGGAAGATGGACCCATGCCCTGGCTGCTCCTGAGAGGACTCCCAGCTCCGTCTTGCCACATGGGCCTTTCTCTCCCGCGGTCCTGGCCAGGGCAGAAGCTGTCTAGGTCTTTGGCATTTATGAGCAATGCTTCCAAATCCATTTCCTCCTGCCTCTCTTTTATTCCTTCGAACCGTATTTACCAGGCCAACTACCACACTAGGGCCAAGGATGCTGTTATAACTGATGCCGCTCCTCAAGGATCTGGTGAGGGTGGGTGGGCGAGGAGTCACAGGGACTGTAAATCTGTCAATAGAAAGTTATATAAACGTGAGGGGGCATCTGATCCAGCTTGGCTGACTCTGGGGTCTTCTCTTGATCTTACCTCTTGGTAGCCCCTTAAAGAATGGTTAGGAGGAGATAGAACAGGGAGGGGAGGTGGTTGAAACAGATAGTCCAGGCGGAAGGGGTGGTATGAACAAAGGTATGAGGAGGACTCAGGTGCACAGGGGTGAGGCATAGAGGCAGGACAGGGATGGGGTAGCTCTCAGGGAGTCTGCAATGCCATGCCAAGAGCCTCCAGCCTGTAGGGGATGAGCAGCAGTTGAGGAGTTTGAAAAGAAGCACCCCAGTGGTGGGGGAGGCAGGGAGGCCAAAAGGAGGCTGTTGTACCCCTCCAGGGGGAGGTGCTGAGGGGGTGGTGGTGACTTCTGCCTCTCCTGGCTACGTTGTGAGGAAGACAGAAGGCAAGGTCCCTGACCCACAGAGCTTTTGGTCTAGTAGCCACTCATCATACCTCCTGGGTTTTCTGTTGGTTAACACAGAATCCACACCACAGCCCCGGAAGGAGAGGCTCTCATCATCCCAAGGGAATATGTGCTAGAGCCTTATAAACTGGCCTCCCAGTTCTCCTCTCACCACTGCCTGCCCTTAAGTTGATTCTCACACAACAGCCAAAGTGAGCCTGTTAAACTGTGAGCCAGATCATGTCACCATTTGGCTCAGAACTCTGCAGGACTATTTTACTCAGAAAAAAATACAAAAAACAAAAGTTTATACAACAGCCTGACAAGGCCCTGCACTGTCCAGGCAGCCTCTGCATCTCTGCCTCTCTGACTTTTGATCCCCCTTGGTCACTGAGTTCAATTACACTGGCCTCTCTGTTCCTCGGACTGTGGGTGCTCTTGCATCTCAGGGCCTTTGCACTGGCTTCTTGGAGCACTCTTCTCCTAGATGGGGCAACATGTGGTTATCTTACTTTCAGTCTTGTTACCTTTTCAGTGAGGCTACCCTGACCACCGCATTTACCATGAACACCCCTTCCTCACTCTGCACTTGGACCCTCCTTTTCACCATCCTGCTTTTTTCTCATAGAATGTGCCATTTTCTTACTTACTCTAGAACAGAGAGGTCTAGCAGAACTATAACCACATATGTAATTCAAAATTTTCTAGGAGCCAGATTTAAAAAGGTAAAAAGAAACAGGTGAAATTAATTAAAAAAATTTTTTAAGACCTTTTTGAGAGAGAGAGGGGAGAGAGAGAGCAGGGGAGGGGAAGAGAGAATCCCAAACAGGCTCTGCACTGTCAGCGCAGAGCCCGATGTGGGCCTCGAACCCATGAACCATGAGGTCATGACCTGAGCTAAAATCGAGGGTCGGACACACAACTGGGTGAGCCACAGGCACCCTCAGGTGAAATTAATTTTAATAATATATTTTACTTAACCCCAAAATATCTAAAAATATCATTCTAACATCTAATCAATATAAAAATTATTAAGGAGAGATATCACTTTTCTGTTGTATAAAATCTTTGAATCTGCTGTGTATTTTGTTCTTATCATACACCTCAGTAAGGAGTAGCCACATTTCAAGGGCTCAGTGTACACATGTGGCTAGTGGCTACCATTTTGGACCACATGGCTCTAAAGTTTACTTTGCCTTTTGTCTGTCTCTCCCCACCCCCAACTCCCACTGGAATGCAGGCCACGTAAGGGCAGAGATTTTTGTCTGTATTTTTCAATGTTGTACCTCCACCACCTAGAACAGTGCCTGGAATGTAATTCATCCTCAGTTAACGTTTTTCAAGTGACTGAAATTGCAAAACAGGCCTGGTGACTGAGGGCTTCATCCCAAGGCTGTGGAGGTGAGTGAGGCCGGCAATGGTGGGGGTGGTGGGGGGAGAAGGAAGTAGGGATTAGGGAAAGAGGCCTGTTGGTCAATGCCAGGCACTTTTTCCTCCATTTAGCCACCCTGGAGATGGGGCTCATGATTTCTGCTTGGCAGATGAGAAGCAGGAGGCTCAGAGAGGGTAAATAACATGCCCGAATTTATGCACTGCCCGTCAATGGCCAAGGCAGAATTTAAACCAGCTTTCCTGACTCCAGTTCTAGTGCTCTTTCCACCACACCATGGCTGCCCCAGGCTAGGGCAGAGCATCAACAAATAAAAATGAATCGTCTAGACTGAATACAAACAGCCAGAAGAAAAGTGGGACAGGGGGAGGATGTGGTGGTGGCCAAACCCAGGGCTGAAATCCAGAGCTCCCCAAGTGTGGTAAGGCAAGGCAAGGCAAGAGATGTCTCCAGGGGCTGGGGCTTGTCCGTGGAAGATCCGAAACCTAAGCATGAAAGAAATTGCAACATGCAGCCTTGGAGGAGAGAAGCGATCTTTAAATAGACTATGGGGAAAAGAATTATTGAAATGAAAATACTGAATCCCCTGGTTGTATAAGGCCTGCTCACCCCCCACCCCGGAGCAAGGCCCAGTGCCAATCTATCCCTGTTCATCTCCCCCTTGGGATTCACACCCTCCCCTCTGGCCTGGCCACTTTTTCCCCTGGACATACACATGGCTCCTTCTCAACTCTGATCTGCCTTGCCTGAGTCCCTTTCCCTTTGTTCCTAAGCAGTGACGGACCCTGGCCATAGTCCCAAAGGCCTTTGGAATACTTGCTTCTCCAAGGAGCCTCCAGCCTACACACTTCCCTCCTGTAAGGAAGCTGGGTAGATTCATACAGACCTTGGTGATTCTGGATCAGTTTCATGTTAGGACCATTGTGGTGGCCTGAGTGCAAACATGGCTGCCATTCTTTCCATCTCTGTGCTCACATGCCGCTGCTCCCATCAAGAAGCAGAGTCTGTTTTTCCTCCTTTGAATCTGGGCTGGCCGTATGACTTGCTTTGACTAAGAGGATGTGCCAGAAGAGCTGTTCTGGGACTTTTAGCCCTTGACTTTCAGGGACATTGCAGTTTCCATTTTGACCTCTAGAAAGGCAGCTGCCATGTCGTAAGGAAGCCCAACTACCGTGCTGGAAAGAGAGGTCATGCAGAGAGACAGAGAGAGGCAGAGGCAAGAACATGGTCCCATCCATTCCAACCACCCCAGGCTGAGGGACCAGGCATATGAGTGAGGTCATTTTGGATTCTCTAGGCTCAGGGGAGCTGCTCTTGCCAACAACACATAAAGGAGAGAGAAGCCATCTTTTACCCAAATGTGCACAGTTGTGAACAAATACATGGGCTGTTGCTGTTTCAAGCTGTGAAGTTTTGGGGTGGGTGTTACCTAGTGATCGTTAACTAAACCATCCAACTAAACCATCACTTCCTAGTGCTAGGACCTTTGTCCGTTACTATCCTTAGGGTTTTATTTGTATGTGTGATGGTCTCAGGGTAGAGCTAGGTTCAAGGAAGGAAGGATGTAGATATAACAGAATCAGAGACCAGGGGTCTGCCCTGGTTGCGAAGTCTGGTGGGAAGCACAAGGGTTGCCCCAGGCAGGACAATGAACTATCTAATTTTGGGAGCGAGTAGAGCAAGTCAGTTCTAATGAGGTCTCACCAGGAGAAAGTGGGCTTCACCTACAGCATGAGGGGAGAGGCTAGAGGATGAGAAGAACTGGCGGAGAGAGAAGCATGAGGAATTTGAAGGAAAGCCTATGGAATCTTTTCCTTGTCTTCCCTCCTTTCCCCCTCCCATCCTCAAGCATTAATGGAATACCACCCGGATGTGCTGTGCCTGGTGTAGAATGACCTCTCCTTCACTAGGGGTGGAGTTATAGAAATGGGGGATGGAGAAGGTGACCCTCAGTGGCCGTGCTGGGCTGGCCTCAGAATTGTTGGGAGAGAGACAACTCAGCCACATCCACAGGACATCATCCGTCAGGATTCGGGGACTAAGGGAGGGGAGGGAAAGAATCAGTAAATATTTATAATATTTATAATCTGCCTGGAAAGGGAAAATGCAAGGCAAAGATGGGGACCTGGCTGAACATCTGCAGAGGAGGGGACAGAAGCCAATCAGAAGGGGGAAAAGCTCAGATGGCCGGGAGCTATTGGGCGGGGGGTGCTGGGCCTGGGTCTTCTCAGGACAAGAGGGCTGAGATCTGAAGCAGATTTTAAAAAGTTGTTTTTGCCTTTTTTTTTTTTTAAAGCTTATTTATTTATTTTGAGGGAGAGAGACAGAGAGAGAAAATCCCAAGCAGGCTCTCTGCTGTCAGCACAGAGCTGGACTCGGGCTCAAACTCAGGAGACTGTGAGATCATGACCTGAGCTAAAATCAAGAGTCAGACTCTCAACCCATCAAGTCACACCAGTGGCTCAGTTGTATTTGCCTTAGATGGTGGTGGGGTGGAAGGGTGGTAGCCTATTAACTGAAGAGGTAAACTTATTCTGAAGAGGTAAACTACTGCCCTTGATAGCTCCCAGTCTGAGAGGGTGACATGGCCATTGCCCTCAGGCGGCGTCCTGTCCTCACAGAGGTTCTGGTCTGAGGAAGGAGACAGAAGCCCAGCCAGCAGACACTTCTTTGTTGATTAAGATGGAAATCACTCTCGGGGTGCCTGGGTGGCTCAATCAGTTGTCAGATTTCGGCTCAGGTCATGATCCCGTGGTTCGTGAGTTCGAGCCCCGCGTCGGGCTCCGTCCTAATGGCTCAGAGCCCAGAGCCTGCCTCTTAGTCTGTCACTTCCTCTCTCTCTGCCCCTCCCCCACGTGCTGTCTGCCTCTCCCTCTCAAAATTAAATGAACATTAAAAAAAAAAAGATGGCAACCATTCTCAAGCAGGCACTCCCTTGCCTTCATCTGGTAGATGTTTGGAATCATCAGGTACTGGTAGTCTGATGAGCTCTTCTCAGAGCCTGCACCCTTACCCTTCCCTCTTCTCCCAAAGCACATTGACAGTCCCACAAGCCTTCTCTTCCCATTTGTTAAGAGGCCAGCACAGCTCACCAGCCTGGGCCCTGACACACATCCTCTGACAGTCTCTGGGTCTGGCTCCAAGTGGGACAGGAGCCAGCACGTGTCCCCCTCTGGGGGCCCTGCTTGTCCCCTCCGCTGGGGAGGTCTGAGAGCCCCATTCATCACCTCCTCAGGCTCCCTGCAGGGAGATTGTGTCCCCCTCCCCCACCCTGTTTACTGCTATGCCATCATCCTAGGACTGAAGTCTCCTAGGCAACAGAGGGATGGTCTGGGAGGCCCTGCCTGGTGCCTCTGCAGGACCAATCTGGATTGCCCTGAGCCTCACCAAGACTTTTGACAGATCTTGAGTCTGCCACTGGCTAAGTGACTTCCCTGGGCCTTAACTTTCTCTTCTCTAAAATGGGGACAATCACACTGCATTGTGAGCTTCAAGGGCAGAGGAGACGTTGATGTGCGAAAGCACCTGATACAGTGCTGGTCCTTGGATGTGCTCGAAGCCAGTCTTCATAATCATGCTGTTATGTCTAGCCCCCATGCCCCTTTCTTCCCTGAGTTCCTACTTTGGTATAATTTGGTTTTCTCCCTCCTCACTGTAAAATTTTTAAACTGAAATCCCACAGCTGGGTTTTATACCGATCTTTGCACGTTTAGGTCCTTCCTCCCTCACTGAGGAGTGAGGCAAGCCAGGGCAGATTCAGCCCCGGAGCCCGAGAGTGGGGAAGCAGGGTCATTCTGAGGGGAGGGAGGGTGTGGACAGAGACCTCCTGGTTAGGGATGATGCCCTGTGGCTCTGAACCCAGGGCCAGGCTCAAGGCGGGTGTGCCATCAGTATTTGAAAAATTAATGAGCCAATGAACAGGACCAGAACACAAGGCCATTCCTCTTGCCCTGTCTCCCCAAACACACCACATATCTCCAGTCTGAAGGGTGACGCCTTGTGTCCACCCTTCCATATGCAGCTGGGCTTTGAGCAGAAAACCTGGAGGCCCGAGGCAGGGCTGCTTACATTTGAGGGGTTCACAGTGGAGGCGGCCCTCAGGGGGTCCATCTCAGAAGCACCTCAAGGATCTTTGGGGGTGAAGGTCTGTGGTACAGGTATGGGGAGAAATCTCGGATTGGAGCAGGGAGAAGAAGGCTTTCTCTGGGACTTTGAGAGCTGGAAGCTTCCATTTCCCAGGGAGGCAGCGGGAGGATGTCTTTTGAGGAAATATTCAGGGAGAGGGTTCAGGTCTCTTTTTGCTTCTGACAAAGGCATCTCCCTCTCCACTCTGTTGCCCTCCCTTAGTCTTCCCTCCGAGCTGATCTGCCCTCACTCCCCTTGAGAAAGTGAGAAGGTGGCTGTGCCTGCTGAGGCTAGGATCCGTGGGGGAAGGCCTCCCCCTAGCAGGACACCCTCGAGGCCTCCTCTCACCCAGGGCTAGACAGGTCTCCTTCCACACAAGCCCATCCACAGGCTCGCACACGCGCAAGTGTGACAAGGGTCACCCCTCCCAGTCATGGGGCGGCTGCCTGGTTGGGTAAGGGCTCCCAGGGCAGGGGCTGTGAGGCCCAGCTGAGGGATTTGGCTTCTCAGGATGAGCCCCCATGGGGCCAGGGGCTGACCTGGCTGTAATCCCATGACCCAGAGCTGTCCTCTGGGATCCGCTGGATATTCTGCAATAGTCACCTCATGGATATTAATAACCCTCTATCTGGCAGCCACAGAATTGATAAAGCCTGGTCACTTCTGGTCTGGCCTGGCCTGACCGCCTGGGTCCAAATCCCTGCTGCTAATTCTGGGTCCCTGATGTCCAAATCCTGAACCTAAAACATAGCTCCAACCCTGACACCTTCTAAATCGTGTCTCAGGGCAAAATTACCTTGTTGAGCCTTAGTCGTTGTCTGATAAACAGGTACCATGACACCTGAGGATCAGAGAAATATGGATGGGCCTGGGGGAGGGCATATAGTACGTGCCCAGAAAAGGTCAGCTGGGCACAGGGTGGTGGGAAGAGAGGATTTGGGATCCAACAGAGCTGAGCTCTACGCTTCACATCAGTAGCATTTTCTGGCTATCTGACCCTGGGCAAGTCACTTGATCTCTCTGGGCCTCATTGTCTTTATCTGTGAAATGGGCATGATAGCACCCCTCTCCCAGGTGTTAATGTGGAATACGTTAGATAAAGGATATAAAGAGATTTCCACTTAAGAGGGGCTCAATAAATATAATACTTGTTGAATGAAAGAATGAACATTAATCACATCATGCCGTCAGGGTCTCTAAGGGCCTGGACAGAGCCTCCATCATCAGCCTGGGTGCTCCCTGAGGATAGCAGTGCCACTTCTGGGCTTGCTTCCTTGAGGCTCATCTACAGAACCCAACAAAGGCTCAGCATTTCAGATGATTTATTCCCATGATTGGTATGGAATGCGGAAACAGCCTGCGTAGGAACCCACAAGGGAAGACAGAAACAGCCTTTCCTTTCCTCTTAGTAATGGGGGACAAGCAGGGCTTGGGACCCAGCCCTTAGCTCAGCTCCCGGGCCTGGGAGAGGGGATGTTTGTGCCCGCAGAGGTTACGAGAGCTCAGGGCATGCCTTCCTGGTGAGGCCAGTGGGCTCACCCCCTTTCCTTCTGGCTGTGGCCACCTCAGCCACACCCTTGGCACTGCCCAACTCCAGCGGCCATACTAAAAGCCCAAACTGGGAGTGTGTGTGGGTGTCTTGGGGGCTGCAGGGGGAAGGAGGGGCAGAGGAGACAGGAGTGGGGAGAAGAGCTCAGCTTGATGCTGGTAAAACCCTCCCCCAGGCCCCATGACTTCAGAGAAACTGTCCACAGATTACCAGTGGTATGCCAGGCCCAGCCGTTGGGTTTTGCCTAAAAGGAGGTTTCCCTGAAGGCTCTCTTATCTCAACCGGCCTGCTGCAGCTGCCAAGAAGGAAGGAAGGAAGGAAGGAAGCCATTTGCTCCCTTGCCCACTACCACATGCCTACTCCGACGGCTCTTCCTGGCCTTCTCCATCCTAGCCTCACTTCTGAGGGAAGGAGGGGAGGCGGCTACTCAAGCTGGGCATGTTTGTGGGTCTGAGGGCTGCCTGCTGGTGGCTGAGAGAGTTCTAGAGACTCACTTCTGCTCCCCCCGCCCCTGACCAGTACCGGGTGCCCGGATGCCTCAGCTTCTCCTGCTGTCCATTAGTCCTACATGGGCCTCCTGGTCAGCCTGGCCCTTATGGGGATGAAAAGAGAATGTCCTGGACATGGGGTTGCCAGACACAGCTAATAAAACACAGGATACTCAGTTAACTCTCCACTATCTGAAATTCAAATCTAACCGAGAATCCTGTACTTAGTCTGGCAACCCTAACTGAAAGGAGTGGCGGAAACTCCACCCTAGGTGATTCCTTCAGGTGCTTTGATGCGTCTCTCCTTCCTCTTCATCCTTCTTGCTGCTTTGCCAGTGAGGTTCCCAGTGTAGACGCTGCATTTGGATCCCTGTTCTGGAGATGCCCATAATTTCTGCCTGCAGCAGAGAGTGAAACAAATTAGGAACTCTCCGAGAGCTGAGGCAGGGTCTCCTCCTTCAGACTAGGGGCTCCCTGAGAGGGAGTGGCTTTGTGTCACCCCCTCCCCTCAGACTGGGAGCCTCTGTTTCTCCTCCCCGTCATGATGGGGACCATTCTCTGGAGGAACTGAACCTGACCTCCAGGGCCTGACCTTTTCCATAGACTCAATAGAGTCTTGCGTGCTGGGGCCTGAAGGAGGCCTGGCAGAACCTGCTGCTCAGCAAACCTCCTCTCCTCTCTTCTGATGGTCCACCAGCGGTGATCCCCTCCCCCAGCCTTGTCGCTGTGGGCAGAGGTCTCAAGAAATTCCCAGGCTCCGGAAGCTTACGGTGGAAATTCCGCCGTGGGAGCCACCGGAGCTCTGGCCGGGGCTAGGTCACTGAACAGCCCTGTGACCTTGGGCCAGCTCTATTTCTCTTAGGGCCTCAATGTCCCTATAGGTACAGTGGCAATGTATCTAGCCTGCCGACCTTGGGGCAGTGTTTTCCAAACTGCAAGCTGCAATCTGTCAGTGGGACACGAGGTCAGGTTAGGGGTTTGCAACCAGGATCATGCTTTTTCTAAACTATGAAAGAAATAGAGGGGTGCCTGGGTGGCTCAGTAGGGTAAGCATCTGACTCTTGATTTTGGCTCAGCTCATGAATTTGAGTTTCGTGAGATCGAGCCCCTCATGGGGCTCTGCGTTGACAGCACAGAACCTGCTTGGAATTCTCTCTCTCTCTGCCCCTCTCCCGTGCTCTCTCTCTCTCTCCAAAAAAAAAAAAAAAAATTTCGAGAGGCTTGCACCTAGTAAGGATAAATATTGTTTGCTGAAACTATTGAAATATGTGCATTCATATGCATTCAGGGGTCACAAGGTAGGATATATTTTTTCACATGGGTTATGGTAAAACAAAAATGTCAGGAAGACAATACTTAGAAGCCGTGACAGATAGTGGCAGGGGCAGTTGGAGACCCCGAAGTGGGGGTCTGCTACTTTTCTACCTCATAATGCCAGGCCGCCTGGCAGCCCCGTCTCCAGGCCCTCTTTCTCTCTCCTGGGTGGTAGTTTCCTGCTCTGCCCCTGTGGGCCCAGACCCACTGTCCCCAGAGACCGGGTCCCTCTCAGCTGAGAGCCCCCAGGGGCCTGCCCTGGTTCCCCGGCCAATGTCACAGAAGCAGGTCCTGGGATCCTCAGCTTGGGGGTGCCCAGCCTGCCCAGCGGCCTGGCTCTGCCCCACAGTAATACTGTATTGGGAAACCGAAGCTCTGGCCAAGTGGAGAAATGCTGCTCCCTGCCTAGCTTTCCCAACTTCCCTCCACCCTGCCAGGGCTAACACTCATTAACCCCTTCCTGGGGGCTGGGGGAGGGGCCTTCCCCGGGGGGTTGAGGCCCCGACAGGTGGACATGACAGAGAGAGGGTGAGGGCCTGGGGACCCTCTGCTGTACGACCTGACAAGTCTCTGGGTTTCTGAAACTCACAGGGAAGCATACCCCTCTGGGGAAGATGTCCAGGTGTGACCCATGTTCTGGGGAGAATTTGAGGATAAAACAGGAGGAAGCTGGGAAAGGCCTGGTAGATTGCTAGACTGTTAATGCACTGCCTGCCTCTGTCTCTGCGGGTGCTGTCATCCGGGGGTCCAGCTCCCCTAGGGTAAAACAGGCAGAACCGGGAGTAGGCCCTGGAGCTGGGTCAGGCTCAGTCAAGGAGGGGAAGATTAGGTTTGGAAAAAAACCAAAAAGGTAAAACCAAAAGCTCTTAACCTGTGGGCTTTCAGTTTGAGGGAAAGAACAGTCTTGTCTCAGGTCAGTGGTCTGAGGGAGGAGACAGTCCTTCCTTCAGGGAGCCCCAGTCTGAGGGAGGAGACACAGCCCTGCCCTCAGGGAGCCCCAGTCTGAGGGGAGACACAGCTCTGCCCTCAGGGAGCCCCAGTCTGAGGGGGGAGACACAGCCCTGCCCTCAGGGAGCCCAGTCTGAGGGGGACACCTGTGGAAGTCTATCTCCTTGATCCTCCTCCTTGGGATGGTGGCCACAGCAGGGCCCTGGAGGCTCTGAGCTGGCTGGTCTGAGGAAGAGTCTGGCAGGGCATTACCAGCCCTTTCCCTGCAGTGTTTGCCTGTAGCCTCAGGTACGGTACGGTCTGGAGAGTACCAGAGAAGTCCTTTCCCTCAGCCATACCCGCCATCACCCTGGTAGCTCTCTCAGTTACTGGCTGACCACAGGTTCGAAGTCACTTCATTAAGTCCCTCCTTAGAGTTAGGACTAGAAGGGATGTTGGAGATCTGTGAGTCCCAGGTCAGAGGAGGAAACTGAGGCCTGGAAAAGGGAGGAATGCTTCCCGAGGTCATACAAGGAAGTAACTGCAGACCCTAACTCTTCTGTTCTGGCTTGATGGAGACTCTGGGGGATGTGGGTCTACTCAGCACACATGTGAGTGGGAAGGCACTGTGAGGGTGCATGCACATGCATGCGTGTGCAGATGTGTGTGTGTGTGTGTGTGCGCGCGCACGCGTGTGGGCATGTGAAGGGAGAAGGGGTCCAGTACAAGCTGTTCTGGGTTCTCTGTGAGCATATGGGGTCCTCTGTGAGGGGTCTGGCTGTCTGTCTCAGTGGAGGGAGGGCAGGGACAGGCCTGTACTAGGGACACTGGACAGGTCTTATGCTATTCCCATGCCAAGTCCACCGGCCCAACCCTCTTGGGACCCAGGGCAGAGGCCAATGAGTCACAGATGACTCAGGTGCTGGAGGCCACAGCCACGCGTGGCACATGATAGCCGAGAAGAGCAGGGCCTGTTCCTGGACAGACAGGTGACCTGGAAGGCTGACACTGTGAGTCTCCTTTCCTAGAGGACAGGAGGGCTCCCATTCATACTTTGAGGCTGGGCCCCTGCGCTGGGGCTTTCCTCCTGAATCTTTGATCCACTGGCTGGCCAAGCGGTCCTCTAGGGGGACAGAGGCAGAACTGTACTGAGCCATCCCTGCTCCCCCAGAGGTATCAGTTAGGGTCCCTCTTAATAGGAAGGAGTTTCCCGCCCCTGAGGAGCCAGCCCCCAGCAGCACACAGCCCTGCCCCTGCCCCTAGACAGCTTCTGACAGCCCTGCCCGAGTCAGGAGCTCCAAAGCCTTGACCTGCCGCTTGATCCTAAGGCCTGGGCCACAGGCTGAGACAGTCTGGGGTATGGACAGCATCCTGGGTTTGAATCTCACTCTGTGACCCAGAGCTGCACTCTTTCCTCTCTGGGGCCTCAGTTCCTCCGCTCCATGAGGGGTTGCCTTTGAAAGTTCAGAAGTTTTCTTCAGCTTCTCCCCCTATCAAGGCTTGAAGGCTGGGCAGAAGGCAAGGCCTGGAAGATGCCCTCTCTCTCTCCCTTGTGCTCAAAGGAAAGATTGGGGAGGCATTGACTGGGGATGGGAAGTTTCGGCCTGGGCCTGGCAGGGCAGGTCCCAGGGTCTCTGTCCACCTGAGACACCCTCCTGATTACAGGGTGAGCAGCGACGACCAGACACTGTAATCTGTCATCCTCCCTCCTGCCAGGGGCCTGTCGCAGCCTTTCCTAGCGCTCGGTCCGACTGTTTTCTAAGAACTCTGGGGAGGGGGAAGCCCTCATCCCCATGGGGTGACGCTGAAGACAAAAAGAGGTGAGGAGAAGGAGGGAGATGCAGAGAGAAGGAGGGTCAGTGAGGGGGTGGGAGGAGAGAGGGAGGGAGAGAGGATGCGGAGCAGAAAGGAGGTGTGAAGGGAGAAGAGAGAGGTGTAGTTCGACAGCAGAAGGCTCATCTGGTTGACAGACCGAGGAAGACTTAGAGGGGAGGAAGGGTGGGCATCCGCTCTCTGTCCCTCAGATCCCAGCTTCGATGCTCTTCCTCAGACCCAGTTACCTCGAGCAGCAGGCTCCTCCGCCATCATGTTCTACCATCACGCTCTTTAGCGAGGACAGGGTGGCTCGGATCTTGTCACTTTGGGGCTCACATCCCCGCGGCAGCTCCTCATTTCCCTCCGAGTAAAAGCCAAGGTCCTCGCGTGGTCCTCAAGCACCTCCATGACCCCTTCCCAGTCTGGCTGCCGCTCTGATTTCCATTCTCAGCTCTTCCCCTTCCACTGCTTTAACCCCACGGGCCTCCTTACTGTCCTTCAATCACACCTGGCATGCGCGGGCTCGAGGACCTCTGCACGACCTTTCTCCTCTGCTTGGAACGTTCTTTCTCCAGCTACCTATGGGACTCCCTCCCTCACCTTCGTTCAGGGTTTTGCGCAAATACCACCTTTACATGAGTCCTCCCCTGAGCCACCTGCTTAAAGTGGCACCAATACCCCCACCCTCTCATCTCCTACCCTTCTTCCTAAATGTTGATCCCTTTCTAACACTCTCACCTTACAAAACCCACTTATTTGTTAACATTACGTGCACTATGCATTGTTGGTCTCCTCGCAGCCAACTAGAATTTAAGTTCCCCAAGGGCAAGCATCTGTTGGTTTTGTTCACTGATGTATCTTAAATCCCCAGAATAGCACCCAACACATAGTAGGTGCTCATTTTATTGAGGGAGTGAATAGCGCTCACCCTTTTGGAGGGATCTGTTCTCTCTGCCTCTACTGCTCATCCCCACTCACCCATCCGTGTCTGTTTATAATCTGACCCCCACCCGGAATAACAGTTCCACGAAAGCTGGGGTCTTGTCTACCTTCTTTCCTGGTGTGCCCGTGGCACCTCTCTGACACAGAGTAAATAAACACTTGGTAAATATTTGTCTGCCGGATGGAAGGGACCTGAGGCAGAGACCAAGGAGAGTAGGAAAGCAGGAAAGTGGGCAGAAACAGGCTTATATGGGAGGGGGGGGTCCTGCAGAAGTGGATGGAGGGGTATCCATTGGTCACTCTGAGGCCCCTTAAGAATCCCCCAGTCTGAGTGGGGGACATACTCATCCAGGCCTGTACACACACACACACACACACACACACACACACACACACACACTCCAGGGTGATCACACATCTGTGTACATAGCAAAGAGGGAACAAAAGGCCAGAAACAGTACTGTTAGGTTGATGATGGCATCAGCCTTAAACACTGGGGGCTTTCTGGAGGAGGCGGCTTAGTGCTAGAGCAGCACGTGAGGAAGACCATTTGAGGCCTCCAGTCAGAAGTAGACAAAGACCATGTGGAGGGACTGGGGTGAGGTGGAAAAAGGAAGGATGTGGCAGGAGTCAGAAGAAGCCTCAGGCAGAGCTGAGGCAGTGCTGAGATGGGCTGGTCAAGACCCCAAGGGCTTAGGTTTGGGGTCCAGTGAGGCCTTACAGGATACAGAGGTAGAGGAAGAGGCCTTGTTTCCCAACCAGGATCCCTAGAGGAGGAATCTGTTGTCTTTCTCTGGGGTCTGGGGAGACGGTCAGTGTCACCCCACAACCTAGTGGGCTCCCAGTGGGAGCTCTAGCTGCGCACTCTGAAGCCCATGTTTCCCTCAGAAGGTGGCACAGAGAGTGTGGTTTTGTATTTGATCCCAGCTGGTAATGTTTTCCAGAAACTCTTGACTTATAAAAAAGGACCATGCTCAAATCCAATGATCGCACGCATATAACATGGAAGCAGGCTGAGAGAGCGAGCAAGAGTTAAAGAACCACACACACCAGGCATGAGGCCGTCCTGCCAGCCCTGCTGCCCCTGTCCCCTGGCTGCTTGCCGCACGGTGTGGAAAACCCAGAAGAAAACCAATTTTGAACTTCTACTTGTGATGGATACACTTCTGGCCATTTTGGCCATTTTTCAGAGCCGGGCCTCTTCTTTCCCATCCTCAGTTACAACCTCCTTTGAATTCTTTGAAAGGCTCTATCTTTTGTTATCATGTGGACACACTGTTATACAGCCCATTAAATGGAACTTGTTTGTGAGCAAAGGACATTGAGCTTTTTTCCTGAAATACGACTGGTAACCCTTGGCTTCCCCTGTAATCTGTTACTTTCCTACACCCATAAATGGTCCTGCCGCCCCCACGTCGCTCAGGCCCAAAGCCTGGCTTTCGTATTTGATCTCCGCTTTTGCTTTATCCCCACATCCAAACCCATCAGCAATCCTGGGGCCTGTTCGACTTCAAAAATATTTCCATCCCTTGTCCACTTTTCCTCCTGTCTCTCCTGGGCTTTGTGGCTTCAGTGCCTCCAATTCGTGCTGCTCCCGGCAGCCAGGATGAGCTTTGACACGACATGTGGGATCATGCTGCCTCTCTGCCGACACCCTCCCCACTCGCGGCATCGAGCCCGCCCTCCTCGCCAGCCTCCTGACCACCTCTTCCTCCTCCTCGAGGCCCTTCTCGCCCCCTGTACACACTGATCCTTCTGTTCCTTGAACATATCAGTTTCATGTCTGCTTTGGGGACTTTGCACTTGCTGTTCCCTCTTACTGGAACATTCTGGCTCCACCCCTTTGCATGGATGCCTCTTCCTTGCCTCTTAGGACTCAGCTCAAATATCACCTCCTCGAAGAAGCCTCCCTTGGGCACCTCCTCTTGACAATATCACTAACATCAACAATTATGCCCCTTTTTAGTTTCTCTACCTAAATTAATTTTATTTGTTTACTTGTTTACGGTTTTTCTCCCTCTCTAGGATTCCAGGAGAACAGGAACCTGGTCTGAGTGCTTTACCTCCACATGCTCATGTCTAGTGTTGAGGCTTCAATACATGTTTGTTAAATGCATGAATGAATGAATGAACATTCCAACTCCGCCTTTGCTAAATTTGTAGGGATTTTGCAACTTCTCTTACACAGTCAGGAGCTCGGTAATCTGTTTGTGCTCTCATTCCAAGGATTTTAGGCTTGTTTGGCCAGTCAAGTCACAGCTCATCAATTCGTGGTGGTCCCACCCCTGCCAGCAGGGCACAGCAGGGACTTGGGGGGCACACTTGTGGGACTGAGTTGGTAGGTTCAGCCTGGCTCCTATACTGATTATCTGGGTGACTTCAAACAAGTCAATATATCTTTTGTTGTTTATATTCCACGTCTGAAAAGATAAAGAGGTTTGTACAGATAGTCTCTAAGATTCTTTTTGACTTTCAAGGACCAGCACGGACTTAACTAGCTCAGGGAGGTTTTGTGCTTTGGGAATGGGTGAAGGTAGGGAGAGGATGGTGAGCGGTCTGGACGGGGGCTCAGATGGGACTTCCTTCCCAGGGCCTTGAGAACTGGCTTTGGGGGATCCTTTGGCTGAGATTTGCTCCCTGAAGTTTAGGATTTGACCCTTGTTGCTTTCTGCTTCCCGGGGGCTGTGACCAAGGAAGCATGGCTTTAGGACTGTGACAGCTTCTCTCTTTTTCTAGTCTGTCATGGTACAAACATCTCGCACTGGAGGCAAATGAACTGTCTGAAATTACTCACAGAATATGCCAATGAATGTATCTGGGGGAGAGAAAGTCCTTTGCTTTTGCCTTCTCCAGGGACCTGTGACCCCTAGCGTTTAGGAACCCATATTTAGAAGGTGAGCTTGACTAGGATAGATGAGTAATAGAAGGAGGAGGAGGAAGAAGAGAGAGAGAGTATCCTATTTCCCAATTTTTTCATGTCTCTTTTGGACCTGTTTCCTCCTCAGCAAATTAGAAATTTGGGGGATACTAGAGTAGCATCCAGCTTTTAGAATCATGATGCCTACTTTTATTTCAGCTACATTTATTCTTTCCAAAAGCTCTGTGAAAGGGTGCTTGGTCAGCATTGCTGTGTTCCAGAGGACAAGGTTTGGTGAGGTTTGGTGGCTGGCCTGAGGTCCCAGGGTCTGTGGGTGGCAGAGCAGGCATGAAACCCAGCTTCTGTCTCTGGGGGGTCTCCCGCTGGCGGTCTGGGCCAAGGAGAGTAAGGAGAGGGAAGATGAGGAGGTGGAAGAGGAAAAGGTCATCCCCAGGTGGAAATCCTTGGTTCCTTCCATTGAATCCAGAAGGCCTCCCGGAGAGGGGGGGTGTTTGGGGATCAGGGGAGCTGGGCTGTGGAGTTGGGGAGGCCTAGGCAGCTAGAAGCATCCTTTCTGGTGGGTTCTCAGGTATTTACGGCTCTTCAGGTGGCTGGAATGCAGGTGTGCGTTCGCTATCGGACTTTGGGCTCTGCTGCAGGCCCCTGGCTGGGGAGACTTTTCGGAATGTGCCCCTTGCCTTCCAAAGCCACCTTTGGCCTCACCTGCTGTTTACCCTCCTCTTCCTCCCCCTCTACCCCCCCTTGGAAGCCTGAGCCAGTGCCAGGAAATTGTTGGTCAAAGGTGAGGTCACCAAGATCCTGGAGAAACAACAGCTCCTCAATAACTTTGTTTATCTGACTTACAATGTGCCTCCTGTCCCTTCTCGTGAACTGTGTCTCTCTTAGAAGCTCAGATTCTACGAGCAGAGTTTGAGGGTATTTTTTCCAGACTGAGCCTTCCAAGATGTTCCCCTCTCTTCCAGTTTCTGTCAGGTCACATCTCAGGCTCTGTGGCCACCTGAGTTTAGATGCTGACTTCTTAGAGAGGCTGCAAGCTCCTGAGGGGAAGGGCAGTGTTTGTTTACCATTGTATCCTCAAAGCCTGGCTTGGGACAATGTCTGTTTTAACCAATATGGGTGAATGGAGGAATGAGACTAGTGTCTTGGGTCTACAGCTCAGAACTCACCTCCTCTAGGAAGCCTCCTGGGATTACTCCACCCTGTTCTCATCATCCTCTCATTCCTACCTTTGGTCTGTCTGTCTATCCTGTCCCGACTTCTACTCGCTCTTGCGTTTATTTCAGATGTATGTTCAACCACAAGGGAGCTCTGTGAAGGCAGAGACTGTATCTTCTAATTTTCTCGTGTGACCCCTTGACTCCCCAACCTCAGTGCCACTCACACAGCCGACCCCTAATTGATGCTTACTAACAAACTGGCCTGTGGGATTTGGGCCAAAGGGGAGGCGTCAGGAAGGTCAGATTATTTTTCAAGGTCACCCAGCTTTTGAATGAAAGAGCTTGAGCCTGTCCTGGCCCAATCTGCCCATCATTACTCAGGCCTGGGGCTCCTTTTGTGTGCAGTGTTGATATTTAAAAAACATGGACGTTTGTTCATTTTTCACTCAAAAGATGTTGGGCCAGAGCCTTCGATGTGCCAGGCACTAGGCTCATTCTCATTCTCAGAGTTGGTGGTGATATAGTTCCTAACCTCAAGGAGGTGAGTTATGTATCAGAGCAGTCCTCAGTGCTGGAGCCAAAGGTGGGGGCAGTCTGAGAAAGCTTCCCGGAGGAGGCGGCACATAGGCCCTTGAAAGATTCTTACACAACTGTTCATTTGGTGTAAGCTGTTTAAGAGAGTTCTTGCCCATCTCCATTAGCCTGTGACCCGACTGGGGGCCCGGTTCATGGAGAGGAGGAGAATGGAGGCCGTTTCCTTCATCAGCAAGCCCTGCTCCTTCTGGAGCCGCGCACAGCAGCTAGCAAGGAGCGGGCCCGTCCCCTGCAGGCACACATGCTGGCTCAGAGGTGGGCAGAGATACTCCTGAGGCCCTGCTGTGACTCAGGGTAGAACTCCAGAATCCAAGTGCTCTGACTCCCACCCCTGCTCTCTCCCAGAGACCGCCCACCTCCCTTTGCCTTCACTAGGCCAGTGCCTTTGCTGGGTGGCTCTGGGCTGGGTGCTGGGCACAGATAGGGTGGTCCTTACCAGCGTCCCCTCCTCGCACAGTGGCAGGTGGGCACTGAAAGGACGGCCCAGGCTGAGAAACCTGTTGGAAGGAGGCGGGGGGTGTGAATGAAGCCTAGTAACTGGGGCAGAGAGGATGCCCATCAGAGACAGCATGCCTCTTGGAGACCCGTGTGCACAGCCGAGTCCCACGGAGCAGGGCAAACCTGTCGGAGGAAGGGAGGGGGAAAGGGACTTCCTGGCTGAAGGCCTGCCTGAGCAGGCTGCCTGCGCAGGCTGCCTGCGGGCTCCCAGGCCCTGTTTTCCCCAGCAGCCTCAGGGCACAAAGTCCAGTGGGGTGATTGTGTCATCTCTTCCCATGGCAGCCTTAAAGGGCCAGGACCTTCTCTCAAGGTTAATGGTTACCTGTCCGATCACCAATAGCCCCAGATGTCAGTGTTTATGTGGATGGGTGAGAGGTGGTGACAGACGGGTGGCCTGGGGCAGGCCTGGAGAGACACCTGAAGAGGAGGATGGTGGCTCCTTTGAACACATCCTCTCATGGGCTTCCTTCTTTCCCAGCTAGCCCTGGGCCATGTGTGTCTTTAAGGGCAGACAGCCCAGGGAACTTGTGAGCCCAAAAGGGAGGGTAAAGTCCAGGGTGCTGCTCCCCTTCCAGCTCTGACAGGAGAGCAGTTGGGAGAAGAAACACCTGCTGGGCTTAGGACTCCCATTGTAGGAGTCGGGGGTCTTCTAGCCAAATGAGAAGGAAGAGCATGTCTTGGGATTTTGGGAGGTCAGGCCTGAGCTAGGCAGGTCCCGGCCCCTCACCCCCAATCGCCAGACATACTCATGTCCCACACACTTGGAAGGCACTCCAGCATCACCTCAGCCTGACCTGGCAACACCCCAGTCCTTCCATTCTCCATCTCTGTCCCACCACCCCAGCCTTGAGAAGCAGAATAATAAGTGACAATATTGGTTAGAAAGGCCACCCTTTGTTGGGCCCTGGGGATATATGTAGATTTCAACAGCCCTGTGAGAAGGGTGCAAATCTCCCCCCCCACGTTTACCAGAATGGACAAGGGAGAGCTTATGTAACCGCTCGAGATCACACAAAGAGCCAGGGGCAGAGCGGGACTCGACCCCTGGTCTGTGTTGCATCAAAGCGTTGTACTTTTCGCCACTGTGGGTGATGGGCTGCGGCCCTGCTATTTCTCCGGCAGGCTGGCTTGGCCAAGCGTCCAGAAGGCTTTCCTGGTTTGCCTGGGAAAGGATGGATGAGTAAGCAAAATGCCGTCTATACAGCTGGTGGAATATTATCCAGCCTCCAAGGGACAGAGGTTCTAACCTACACCACAATGTGGACGAAACCTGAGGCTATTTTGCTCAGTGTGCTAAGCCAGTCACAAAAAAGACATATCCACGGGAAGAGAGGGATTGGGTCACAATAGCACCAGATGTCAGCATGTGCGAGGATGGGTGGGAAGCAGGAATCTAGTGGCCCCGAACTCAGCTATGTCTGAGCTCTGCCTTGTCTGTCACCGCCTGGGGCTCAGTGGCTGCAGGTGGCTGTGTCTTCCCTGCGGCCTGGGGGCTCCTCAGGGGCAGAGGCAGAGGGCTCTGAGGTGGTCCAGTAGCACAGGCCTGGAGGAGGCGGAGAGATGGACAAGATAACCCTCACAGAAAGCTTGGGACAGACACGGCTGTCCCCACCTCGGAGAAAGCTTTATTTACCTCATTGTTCGCTTCTCTTTCTTACTGATGGTTCACAGAGCCCTTCACGACCACGTTTGTCTTTTCTCAGGCATTCAAATCTAATGACTTCCACCGGATTCCTGCCTGTGGCTTTTAATCATTATCATCTGGCTCGGAGACCGCAAGCCTCGGCCTGTGCTTTCTCAGGCCCTTTGCACACACAGTTTCGTATGGGCACAGCAGAGCAGGTTCTGTTAATCCCACTAGACAGATGAGGACACTGAGCCCCTGAGCGAGGTAGTGACGGTGTCCTGAGGCCCCTGCCGGGCCTGGTGGCAGAGATCAGCCCTTGCCTCACTCGGCTTCCCCCTGTGCCGTTGCCGCCTCAGCTCCTACCCTGCCTCCGGGAACTTTCTCGTCTTAGCCTCGCCAGCGTTGGAGTTACCCTTGGCCTCTAATTCTTCTACTTAATTTTTGTTTTTTGTGGGAAAGTACACTTCACATAAAATCAACTGTCTTGACCACTTTAAAGTGTACGGTTCGGTGGCACTAAGTACATTCGTGGTGTTGTGCCACCGTCACCACTGTCCTTCTCTGGAGCCTCTTCGTCTTTCGCAACTGCAGTTGTGTGCCCATTAAACAGCAGCTCCCCTTCTGCCCCCACCCCGCTGCCCCAGCGCCTGGCAGCCGCCGTTCTACTTCCTGTCTCCATGACCTGGACCATTCTAGGTACCTCACATAAGTGGAATCATATAATGTTCGTCATTTAAAGATTTTTTATTTTAGAGAGAGAGAGTGGGGGGGGGAGAGGGAGAGAGAGAGAACCTTTTTTAAAAAAAATTTTTAATGTTTATTCATTTTTTTTGAGAGACAGAGAGTTAGTGGGGGAGGGGCAGAGAGAAAGGGAGACAGAGTCTGAAGCAGGCTCCAGGCTCTGAGCTGTCAGCACAGAGCCTAACTTGAGGCTTGAACTCACAGATCATGATCTGAGCTGAAGTCAGGACACTTAACTGACTGAGCCACCCAGGCGCCCCAGAAAGAGAGAGAGTCTTAAACAGGCTCTATGCTCAGCATGGAGCCCGACACAGGGCTTGATCCTACAGTCCTGGGACCATGACCTGAGTCAAAATCAAGAGTTGGATGCTCAACAGACTGAGCCACCCAGGTGCCCCAGTGTTTATTTGTCTTTTTGTGATTGATTTGCTGCACTTAGCAAAATGTCCTCAAGGTTCATCCATGCTGTAGTGTTAGGTTAGAATGATACTCCATTGTATGTCCATAGGCTGCCTTCGACTTATCCATTCACCCATCGATAGACACTTGGGTTGCTTCCACTTTTTAGCTAGTGTTAATAATGTTCACCATGTCCATGCAAGGAACTTGGGTGCACAAATATCTTTTGAAAACCCTGCTTTCAATTTTCTGGGGTAATATACCCAGCAGTGAAGTTGCTGGATCATACAGCAAGTCCATTTTTAATTTTTTGAGGAGCCACTGTTTTTCACAAAGGCTGTGCCATTTTCTGCTCTCGCCAACAATGCCAATTTCTCTACATCTTAGTCAGCTCTTGTTTTTTTCATTTTTTAAATGTTCATTTTTTTGAGGGGAGGAGGGGCAGAGAGAGGGGGAGGGGCAGAGAGAGAAGGAGGGAGACAGAATCTGAAGCAGGCTCCAGGCTCTGAGCTGTCAGCACAGAGTCTGATGTGGGGCTTGAACTCATGAGCCACAGGATCATTGACCTGGCTGAAGTCAGATGCTTAACTGACTGAGTCACCCAGGTGTCCCTCATTTTTTATTTTTTTTGATAGCTGTCATCCTGATAGGTGTGAGAAGGTATCTTGCTGTAGTTCTGATTAGCATTTCCCTGAGGTTGAGTGATGTTGAGCATCTTTTCATGTGTTTATTGGCCATCTGAATGTCTTCTTTGGGAAAATGTCTCTTCAAGTCCTTTACCCATTTTTGAATTGGATTATTTTTTTGTCCTTGACTTTTGAGAGTTCTCTATATATTCCAGATAATAATTCCTAATCAGATATCAGATATATGACTTACAAATATTTTCTCCCACTCTGAGGGTGGCCATTTTACTCTCTTGATAGTGTCTTTTTTTTTTAAAGTAGTTTATTGTCAAATTAGTTTCCATACAACACCCAGTGCTCTTCCCCACAAGTGCCCTCCTTCATCACCACCACCTCTTTTCCCCCCTCTCCCTTCAACCCTCAGTTCGTTTTCAGTATTCAATAGTCTCTCAAGTTTTGCGTCCCTTTCTCTCCCCAACTCTTTCCCCCTTCCCCTCCCCCTGGTCCTCCATTAGGTTTCTCCTATTCTCCTGTTAGACCTATGAGTGCAAACATATGGTATCTGTCCTTCTCTGCCTGACTTATTTTGTTTAGCTTGACACCCTCGAGGTCCATCCACTTTCCTACAAATGGCCATATGTCATTCTTTCTCATTGCCATGTAATACTCCATTGTATATATAAACCACATCTTCTTGATCCACTCATCAGGTGATGGACATTTAGGCTCTTTCCATGTTTTGGCTATTGTTGACAGTGCTGCTAGGAACATTGGGCTACATGTGCTCCTATGCATCAGCACTTCTGTATCCCTTGTGTAAATCACTAGCAGTGTTATTGCTGGGTCATAAGGGAGTTCTATGGATAGTTTTTTGAGGAACCTCCGCACTGTTTTCCAGAACGGCTGCATCAGTTTACATTGCCACCGACAGTGTAGGAGGGTGCCCGTCTCTCCACACCCTCACCAGCATCTATAGTCTCTTGATTTGTTCATTTTAGCCACTCTGACTGGTGTGAGGTGGTATCTCAGTGTGGTTTTGATTTGTGTTTTCCTGATGATGAGCGATGTTGAGCATCGTTTCATGTGCCTGTAGGCCATCTGGATGTCCTCTTTGGAGAAGTGTCTGTTTATGCCTTCTGTCCATTTATTCACTGGGTTATTTGTTTTTTGGGTGTGGAGTTTGGTGAGTTCCTTGTAGATTTTGGGCACTAGCCCTTTATCTGATATGTCATTTGCAACTTTGATAGTGTCTTTTGATGCACCAAACATTTTTTTAAGTTTATTTATTTAAGCAGTCTCTACACTCAAAGTAGGGCTTGAACTCACAACCCCGAGATCAAGAACCACATGCTCTAAAGACAGCCCACCAGGAGCCCTGATGCACAAAAGATTGTAAGTTTCACAAATGACTTTTCTTCTCCTTCTTCTTCTTCTTCTTCTTCTTCTTCTTCTTCTTCTTCTTCTTCTTCTTCTTCTTCTGTTTATTTATTTTTGAGAGAGAGACACACACAGATCAGGGAGAGAGGAAGGGGAAGAGAGAGAGGAAGACACAGAATCTGAAACAGGCCCCAGGCTCTGAACTGTCAGCACAGAGTCTGATGCAGGGTTCAAACTCACAAACTATGAGATCATGGCCTGAGTCTAAGTCAAACGCTCAACTGACTGAGCCACCGAGGTGCCCCGACCCTTCTTCTTGAGGCTGTCATGCTTGGTGCTGGCTCCTTCACTTGGGGTTCCATAATATCCCATACCAATGTCTCCCTGCATCGATGGCCAGACTACCTGGCTGGTCTCACCCACAGACCAGAGAGCTCCCTAGGGGTCGGGCCCCAGCATGGTTGAGGTTGGCACAGCCAGCACCAGCACATGGCCTGCACACAGCAAGTGCTCTGTGTGTGTCTGGTGAAAAGGTGAAGATGATCTGTGGTGACACATGATATGGGCTGGAGGTGGCATGGTGGGAGATGAGGGGCTCCCAGTGCTATGGAGAATGGGTGTGAGACGGCCATCCAGGACAGGGAGAGAAAGATAGCAGTGAGCACGGCCTCTGGACCTAGTTCAAATCCTCTTCTTGGCTGTGCAGCCCTGGGCAGGTTACTTAACCCTTCTATGCCTCAATTTCTTTGCCGTCTTTGAAACAGGAGTCACAACAGTATCTAGCTTAGCAGGTTGGTTATGAGAATCAGATGACTCATAAAATGCTTAGAATAGAGCTTAATGTATCATAAACATGATACAGGTGCTGGCTCTTATTATTACTTTATTATAGTCTCAGGTCTTTGAGGTCAGAGAACACACTCCCTACATCTTTGTGGCTCTAGGACCTAGCACAGTACCCAGTGAAAACTGGTACTCAGTCACTATTTGTTAATTGAATGAATTTAAGTGTCTTTTTCAACCAGGCAGTCCTTTCTCACTCTACTCTCATTTTCTTTTGCTGAGGCTCCCTGGCATGCTTAGTCCTGTTCTCCATCGTTCTACTTCACAGTTGGGTCTTAGCCTCCTCCAACCCTGCTGCAAGAGGTAAACTGCTGGTCCCTAGCCCTTAATAAAAGGATCCTAAGGCTGGGCCGGGACAGGGCCTGGGTGGGCTGCGGTGGCCGGTCAAGAGGGGCTGGGACTGGAGGAAGACTTTGACTCTCCATTTTCTTCCTCCTCCATATCGTCTTGCCCCAAGTCACAGAATCATGGATTCTCAGTTCTGTTTTTCTCCCACAGAAGGGCCTAGACTATTCTGCACCTGCTCTTATAGTCTTGTTGGCTGCCTGGTTCTCTGGAACCAGGGGGTCAGAGAGAAGAGAAGACTCTTAGGTAATCTGAAAAGGTGCTGGCCATGTCTCCTTCCAGACATTCTCCGATATGACTCTTTTTTTTAGTTTATTTATTTATTTATTTATTTATTTTGAGAGAGAGAGAGAGAGCATGAATGGGGGAGGGATATAGAGAGGAGGAGAGAGGGAATCCTAAGCAGGTTTCACATTCAGCATGGAGCCCGATGTGGGGCTTGATCCCACAATGGGGAGATCACAACCTGAGCCAATAACAAGAGTTGGACACTCAACTGATCGAGCCAGCAGCGCCTCTCCTAGGCATTGATGTTAATCTCAGAGGCTCCCGGGAGCCAAGCCTTGGAGGGAGGGTGGAGGATCATCTCTGATCCCTTGACCCATCCCTGAGTCCAGTGGCTGGGAGGCAGGCTCCTCTGTGGACTTCCCCACTGCCCTCCATCAAAGGTGCCGATGCCATGGTCAGCTGTGCCCAAGGGGTGCCAGGCCCACATGGACCTGGGCAGTCAGCTGTGTGCTCTGCCCAGGGCTCAATCTTCCCCAGGTTCCTGATGTCTCAAGTCCCCTGACGTCACTTCAGATCCTGTGACTTGCCCCGCCCCACTCAAGAAGGACCTTGTCCCTGAAGACTTTGGCCTTTCTTTGGATGTTCATGGGCAGTGTGGCAGGTAGGTCAGGTGCCAGTGGCCACTAATGGGGAGACTTGGAGGCTGGCTTGGGGCCGGGGTGGGGGTACCACTTTGCCCTGCATGGCTGGCTCTGGGTGTAAGAGCTGTGAGTCAGACCTTTCAGGCAGTGGTGAGGAGAGAGAGCAGGGCATGGGCACTGGGCATGTGTGGGTGTGGAGGGTGGGGAGCCCGGCTTGTTCCCATCTCTCGAGAAGCCTGCATCTCCATGTGTATGAGATGGGCTTGTGTAAGAGCGTGTGGTTTATGAGTGTGAGCACAGGGATGTGAGGAGGGGGATCACATGAGGTGGGTGTACAGGTGTGTGTGTGTATGCGTGTGCGGTGAGTGAGGTGGGCCACGCCGGTGATGGGGTGGGTACTGAGTGTGTGCTGGGCCTGGGGCCTGCCTGGAGGCCAGACTGGAGAGTGACCACAAATGACCACGTACCTTGATCTCTCTTTATTTTAATTTAACCTCGGCCTCTGCCAGCGGTAATGTTGCTGGGTAACTGTTGGGAGTGGGAGGAGAATTTAGGGCCTCCCGTTGCCACCCCAGCTGCTGACGATCATCTGAATGATGATGTCTCAGGAGAAGAGAGATTTGCCACCCTCAGCAACCATACTTTGGGCAAGGAGGGCCAGCTTTTTTGGAGAAGGCTCACATTCTGACCCCTGGTCTCTGTGCGTTTTTGACTGAGTGTGTGGTTTGAGTCTGGTGTACCTTTCTGTATGTACGTGTGGCCTGGGGCCTGTGATGGGCTCTGCATTTTGGCTTAGAAGTATGTACGTTCATGAGCAGGGCCACTGTATTTGATCTTACTTAACAAAATTTTTAAATGTTTATTTATTTTTGAGAGACAGAATGAGCAGGGGAGGGGAAGAAAGAGAGGCAGACACAGAATCCAAGGCAGGCTTCAGGGTCTGAGCTGTCAGCACAGAGCCCGGTGCGGGGCTTGAACCCACAAACCATGAGATCATGACCTGAGCTGGAGTCAGATGCTCACCCAACTGAGCCACCCAGGAGCCCCTGCAGTCACATTTTCAAAATTACACAAACAGAAACAACATTCTAGAACTAAAATTTAACAGTCATTGTGATATTACTGTATGTGCATATATGTGTGCATATTTTTATATCATATGTTTGACATATATCAAAATAAATGCCTTTGATATATTATTGAAACTTAATTTTCTTAAACAAATAAAATATAAGTCATTTTCTCTTTCTGTTTTTGTTGTTTTAAAAAAATGTTTATTATTTATGTTTGAGAGAAAGAGAGACAGAACATGGGTGGGGAAGGGGCAGAGAGAGAGGGAGACACAGAATTTGAAGCAGGCTCCAGGCTCTGAGCTGTCAGCACAGAGCTTGATGCGGGGCTCACACTCATGAACTGCGAAGTCATGACCTGAGCCGAAGTCAGATGTTTAACCAATAGAGCCACCCAGGCGCCCCAAAATATAAATCATTTTTTGTAATAATTTATTCTTCTGGTGATAAAATGAATCCTGTTTTGAACAGATGCTTTTATTATCACTGTCTGAAAAATATTATTTATTTAATTGTTTATTATCTTTCTTTCTCACTAGAATATAATCTTTATGAGGGCAGGGATTTTGCCTGTCTGGCTTATGTTATATTTCCAATGGCTAGAATAACACCCAGCATGTAGAAGGTGCTAAATAAACATTTTCTTCTGCTGCTGCTGCTTCTTCTTCTTCTTCTTCTTCTTCTTCTTCTTCTTCTTCTTCTTCTTCTTCTTGTATAAGTGAAAGAGAAAGTATTCCTGAGAACATGGCATTTAAGGACTGTTCTAGGTGGCAGGCAGCATGTACAAAGGTCCTGAGGCAGGAGGGGGCATGTCTGAGGAGCGGGCAGGTGACTGGTGCAGCTGGAGTGCTCTGTGTGTGCTTGAATATGTGTGTGTACATGCATGCCCCCGTGTGTGTGTAGGGCTCTCTCAGCCATTTTAAGGAGTTTGGAAAATTACTGGAGAGTTTTAAATAAAGGAATGACAGGACCAGATTTGTGCCTTTTTTCTTTATTTCATTTTGAGAAAGAGACAAAAGAGAGGATCTCAAATGGACTCCATCTCAAGCACTCAGCACAGAGACTGACGTGGGGCTAGAATGCACAATGGACGCTTAACCAGCTGAGCCCCTCGGGCATCCCAGATTTGCGTTTTATAAACATCCCTCCTGTTGCTGGAGGAGGCTGAACTCAGGCGGGGAGAATGAAAGCAGCAGGACTAGGTAAGGACCCGGTGCCGTCCTCCAGGAGAGAGATGATGAGGACTTGGCACACGTAGTTGTGGGGATGCAGCCCCTAGGACAGAGTCAGAAGGTTTTCAGCAGCAGTCGGGGCAGGGGTGCGGGGGGCCGGCTGGGTGGTGTTGGGAGAGGTGGGAGAGGGAGCTGCCTGGAATGGTTCTGAGAGTCCTCGCTTGCTTCACCGGCTGGCTGGTGAGCTGAGTGCTTACCATGTGCCGGGTGCTTGGCTAACCACTTCCCTCTCCTGGTTAATCTCCACGGCCTTCTGAGGCAGGTCGGTATCATCCATGAGGAAATGGAGGCTCAGAGCAGTGAGTCTTGTGCTGTAGGATTTACACTTGACACTGTGAAGCCCTCCTAACACCTAATACCATCAAGGCTTGTAGTTGGCTCGTGAGAATGAGGATCATAGAGGCGCGCCTGGGTGGCTCAGTCCCTTGGGCATCCGACTTCTGCTCAGGTCATGATCTCATGGTCTGTGAGTTCGAGCCCCGAGATGGGCTCTGTGCTGACAGCTTGGAGCCTGGAGCTTTCATCAGATTCCATGTCTCCCTCTCTTTTTACCTCTCCTCAGCTCACTCTCTCTCTCTCTCTCTCTCTCTCTCTCTCTCTCTCTCAAAAATAAATAAAAATAAAAAAGAATGGGGATCATAGACATACACAGGGTAAATATTGCATTTTAACTGGAGATTCATGGATGTGCTAACATTTGCCAGCCTTTGGATGTGTGGTTGAGGCATCCCCTGGGCACAGGCCTTCCTAAGCCCTGAATATTCTTTCTGTATAAACCACCTGGTGATACTCTGTCTTCTTTGGGTTTCAGTTTCTATCTAAAATAGTGTGAGAACTTTACACCTCTTAAGAACCAAACAAGGGCAGGATTATTCCAGATTTTCAGCACCCCCAACCACTTGGCCTGCCAGTCCCACTCTTTATGGCCTTTCTCACATCTAACTCGATGGCAACGTTTTCAGTGGTTTGTGTTACCAGATTCTTCCAAAGCATTTGACTTAGATTTTTGAGAAAACAAGAAAGCTCTTTCTTTTCACAGTCACATTTCATTGTTTTGTGTTGTATTCAACTAAATTATGTAATTACAGTAAAAAGAGCAACTGGAAAATAGGTTTGGAGACAAACACAGGGGCTCTTGGGACATACATAGCTTGGCTGTGGGAGCAGAAGTGGACAGGCACACTGGCGATCCCCTGGGTGGGTGGTGGGCACTGGTCCGCAGGCTTCTCGGAGAGAGCAAGGGTTATAGAGCGAAACCCTGGGCCAGTTCAGTTACCTGGTGACAGTGCAGGTAAGGTAGAGAGGTGTCCTGGGGTGACACTGTCTGTTATGTTTTACCAGAAGACGAAGTCCATGTTCAGTATTTAGTACAGGTATTTGAAACCCTCGGGATTCAATATAGAATGCTATCAGTGGTTTAAATGCTCAGTGTCAATTAGTTTTAAAAACTATGCTCGGGGTGCCTGGGTGGCTCAGTTGGTTAAGCATCTGACTTCGTCTCAGGTCATGATCTCATGGTTCTGTGCTGACAGCTCAGAGCCTGGAGCCTGCTTCGGATTCTGTGTCTCCCTCTCTCTCTGACTCTCCCCCACTTGCACTCTGTCCCTCTCTGCCTCTCAAACATAAAAATAAAACATTAAAAAAAACAAACAAACTATGCTTTGTGGGGAGCCTGGGTAGCTCAGTTGGTTGAGCATCCAACTCTTGATTTGGCTCAGGTCATGATCTCATGATCAGGAGATTGAGCCCCATGGAGGGGCTTGTGGAGCCTGCTTGGGATTCTCTCTCTCTCTCTCTCTCTCTCTCTCTCTCTCTCTCTCTCTCTCTCCCCTTCTGCCTCTCCCCCAGCTTGCACACACACCCTCTATCTCTCTCTAAAATAAAAAAATTAAAAACTATGCTTTATACCTTGAATAATTGATTCCATTAATAACGAGCTAGACTGGGGCACAGGGCTGGCAGTTCATTCTGGAACGTCACATTTTCTGAGCCAAACGCCGTGAGAGGCAGAGCAGTGGGTAGTGCGGTTGGGGGTGGCTGAGGCTGTGCCCTCTTTGCTACTTAGGCGTCTGCACCTAGGTAGCACCTAGGGAGGCGGGGGTCCATCCTGAAGGCCAGGTTTGTGCCTTTGAAGGACTTCTGTTCCTAAAGAGAGTGAAGACGACATGCCCTGAAGCAGTCAGGATCGGGTGTAGACTCCAGGACGGAGAGACCTTCTGGTCAGCGCTGACAGGGTGTCCTGTTCTCTACCTGCAGGGGCAGCAGAAGGACGGGGCAGGACCCAGTGGGTGGGCACCTCCTCTGAGAATACTTGCTGGGCATCTGACTAGGTTTTGACTGGTGCTGACTAGTTTTTGACTTAATCTCTCAGAGGACTGAGGGAAGTGAGTGAAGGAAGAGGGATTGGATTGGCAGAGTGGCAGTGATTGGGGAAATGCAGATAAAAGTGAACTTGTCCCCTTATTCAGAAGAGTCAAGGAAGGGAATCTGGTCCAATTCAGTTGGACCATCATTTCTTGAGTTGTTGTATTAGTTTCTGGGAACACCAAGAGGGATAAGACAGCATTCTTGACCTCCACAGCCTATCAGACAGCCATGCAAACAGACTCCAACTAGGGCCTCTCTCATAACATGTTGTGGCTCCAGGTGTGGTAAAGGGCTCAGTGATGTTATCAAAAACTATCGTTCTGCTCTGCTTTCCTCAACACACTTATTGTCCACATGCTTGTTGCCTCATGGTTGCAAGATGGTGGCTATGGAACCTCCTACAATTATATTCAAGGCAGAAAAGAAAAAGGCCAAGGAGAAAATGGGGCTGTATTTTTTTATCAGAGAAGAAATGCATTTCCCAGAATCCCCCTCAGAAAATGACCTCTCATGTCTCATTGGCCAAGACTGAAAGGGAACGCTGCAAAGTGAGGGTCGGGTGGGGGTGGGGGAACAAGGTGCTCGTGATAGCTTCGATGAGCCTTGATTCACCCTGGATACATTGCCACCTGAAATGTGGAGGTTCTGGAGGAAGCGGGTGAGATGGCAGTTAGGTAGAATGGACAGTGTTTACCACATGCAGAAGAGCCAAGATCAGGTCCAGGCTGCAGAGAGACACCGGAGGAGCAGCGTTAGCCCCACCTGAGGGGTCAGAGAAGTTTCCTGGAATAGGTGATCTGTGAGCAAAGTCTTGAGCACTCCTATCAGGACCAGTTGGAAGGTCAACCTCAGTAGAAGGAATAGCCAGAACAGAAGCACAGAGATGTGAATAGTATAGTGTGTCCAAGGAAGTGTGCACAGTTAGACATTTAGTTAAAGGATGAGGTTAGAGAGCTAGAGGTGGCTGCAGGTGGAGATGTGATAAGAGACCAGACCACTATAGGCTTTGCAAGTCCGGCTGCCGACTTGGATTCTACCCTGTAGGGTCTTGAATGGCTTTCAGCTGTGGTTTTAGGAAGGTGCTGGTGCAGAGAATGGAGGGGAGAGGCCGGGAGATGCTCAGACTGAAGCAGGGACGTTCTTGCACCACCCAGATGAGAGCTGCTGAGGGCCCGTAGTAAGATTTTCCAAACTGGTCTGCCAATATTTCAGCGACAAGATAGGAAGGATTCCATGGCACGAATCTCTGGAGGGACAGATGTCTCAAGAGGCCTGGAAAGCTCCCCAAAATGTACATCAGATTGTGCAATCACACACGGGGTTGTCTGTGTCCTAGTGAGGAAGGGAGAGGGAAGGTGGCTGAGGAGATCAGTGGGAGGCATGGCCGCTCTTTGCTGGGTTGCTGTTTTAAGAAGTCTTGACAGAGAGAAGGGAAGGGCAAATACGAGACAGCGCTCTGAGCCTGTAAATGTGGTGCCTGGAAGACAAAAATAGGCAGAACTTTGTAAGAGATACTAGAGGCAGCCCAAGATTGTTTGGCCAGGATAAGAGCCCACGGATCTGGAAGGGGGTGTGCTGGCCTCCATGATGGTGCTCCCAGGGCTGTATTGTTGGTGCCCCTCCGTCAGAGACCAGAGATAGGGCCACACTAGGGGGTGAAAGAGAAGCCCAGGGGCCTCTGGAGGTAGAAGGAGCCCCTCCCCACCAGCTTTAGGTACAAGGGAAGCTTCTGGATAAGACCTCTGGGTCTTCCGAGAAATCTCAGAGCCTGGGGCTGGGTGCGGGGGAAAATGTGGCTCTGAGTTTCAAAAAGAGGAGGAGTTTGGAATCTGTAACCCCACAGCTGAGGGCAGTCCTGGGCCAGGATCCTTGCAGATTGGGAAAGGAATGGTTCGTGAACACTTAGTAAAGGAAGGGGGTGTCCAGGGGTCAGCCTGGGCTTACCGGGTCTAGTACGTCAGGCCAATGAAAGACAAGTGTGTTGTGAAATAGATGAGAAATATTCATAAAATGAAATTCAAAAAGTACCAAAGAGTATACAGGAAAAAAATCCCCCTCTCACTCCTGCCTTGTAGCCCCCTACATGCCCTCTTCAAAGGCAACCAGTGTAGGGGTGCCTGGGTGGCTCAGTTGGTTAAGTATCTGACTCTTAGTTTTGACTCAGGTCATGATCTCAGGGTTTTGTGAGTTTGAGCCCCATATCTGGCTCTGTGCTGACAGTGCAGAGCCTGCTTGGGATTCTCTTTCTCCCTCTTTCCCTCCCTCTCCCTTACTCATACTGTCTCTGTCTCTCTCAAAGTAAATAAATAAACCTAAAAAAAAAAAAAAGACAACCTGTGTTACCATTGTTTATGTATATTATCCACTTATCTACCTACCCTTTAAAAAAGGCAAATTGTGGCATATTTTGCTTGCCATGTTTCATCTAACTTCCTTTTCGTCTAACAGTATATTGTGGATTTCTATAGAATAAATACTCAGAGATGGAGCTATTGAGCAGAGAATTTGCACATGTTAATTTTAATAGATGTCGTCAAATTGTCTGACTCCATAGATGTTTTGTCAATTTTTGTCCCCATCCCATAACACGAGAGGGTCTGCTTCCCCATGGTTTTTGGCTAACAGCACGTGTTTGAACTTTCAGGTCTTACTGCTGCTGCATGATCAGATAGAAGGAAGCTCTAGTTTTAATAGGTGTTTCTCTTCAGATTTCTGACTAATGGATTTTATGACACACAAAAAGATTGGAGACTGGCAGCAGATGCAGAAATTGTTGGAAGTGTGGGAACTCCACAAAGGTCTTGATAAAGTCTTTGACGGTCAAGATGAAGAAATGCAGCTGTGATCCTGAAGTAGTTTTATGGATCAGTAGCTGGAAAAATGGTCATCCATTCATTTAACAAATATTCATGGAGCTTACGTTCTACAGGAGGAGACAGACAATGAATGAAAGCCAGAATAAATAAGTACATTGTGTGGCATATTAGAAGGCCGTGCGCCAAGGGTATTGCTTCATAAATCCACATTGGTCTAGGAAAGGACAATAGATGCTGTAGGGGCCAGGGCTCTGCCATTAGTCCTGTCTTGTCCATTCAACAAATAGTGATTCAGTATCCACTCTGTGCTACTTTAGGGACTAGGGATACAGCTGTGAACCAATCAGACAGAAACCCCGTCCTGGAGCTCATACACCGGGGACAGGAGACTGACAACAAGAAAGTAAGTAAGAAAAGTACATAGCGTATTAGAAAGAAAAAAGTGTTTTGGAGAAAAAATAAGTGGGAAAGAATGATAGAGAGTTCCAGAGAGTGGGGTTGCAGTTCCAAATGGGACGGTCAGGAAAGACCTCACTCAGAAGGTGGCATTTGAGCAAAGAGCTGAAGGAGGAGGGGAGCTGTGAGGTTTCCTGCAGAGGGAAGGCAGCTGCAAAGCCCTGGAGGCTGAAGCAATGCTCGGGTGTTGGAGGAGGGTTAGTGTCTGAACTGGCTTCTAGTAGGATGGTCTGGCTGCTGTGCGGAGGGCAGAACAGGGAAACTGTGATGATCCAAAGGGCAAGGGCAAAAGTCAGGAGGCTCTTGCAAAAATCCAAGCGAGAAATGACAGTAGCTTGAATGTGATTGGAAGTGACGGAGAAAATGGTTGGATTCTGATATGTTTCGAAGATAGAGCCAACAGGAATTGCTGACATCTTACCTATGAAAGCGATGAGTGAGATATGATGGCAGAGGTGTTTGGTTTGAGCGACAGGAAGGATGGAGTGGACCTGACCAGAGATCCTGAGATGGTGGTGCTGGTGGGTGAACGGGGTGCCCGGGATGGGGTAGACTGGAAGGCCATGTTTGGAATGCTGAGTAGGAGATGCAGGAGATACCCAGGTGGCGATGAGAGGGGACCATGGGACACGTTAGTCTGGGCATCATACAAGAGGCTGGGCTGGAGATTAAAGTCTGCGAGCCTGCAGTTTATAAATCATATTTAAAGCCTCTCAACTGGATGAGATCGCCCAGGGAGTGAGTGAAGACAAGGATGAGAAGAGGTCCAGGCGCCAGTTTGGGGGCCTCCCAGTGTCACAGAGGTGGGTACCTGAGAAGTATCAGCACTGGAGGCTGAGAAGGAGTGGCCAGGAGGTGGGAGGGGAACCAGGAGGTGTGATGGTGTGACTTGAAAATCAGGTGAAAAAAAGGTTTCCGTAAGAGGCGTGACCAGCCTTTCCAAATGGGGCAAAGGAACGGATGAGGACTGAGGATAGAACTGGGAGGGACCGGAGCACCGTGTGTGAGAGTGGCCGGGGTGAAGTCGACCAGCCACTAGCTGGGACTTGGAGGAGGGCCTGTGCCTCACTCAGATCCCATTGGGAGGAAATGTAAACTACCAGGGAGGGAACTGGGAGCCAGCAGGGCCATGAGAGGTGGCCATGAGGGATGCAGTGATACAAGATGGCATTTGCCAGGCTCTGCACTGAGGTCTCAAACACCAACTGTCTAAGTACAAAAGACCTGGAGGTTTGTCAGCAGCTCCTGGAGTGTCAGTAGTGACGTGTAGTGATCCGAAGAGCAAGACAATTACAAGCCAGGTTAATGGACATATCGTATCCAGAACGAGGGAGGTGACTGACCTGCTGGGCTCAGCAATGCAAAGCACACAGGGAAACTGGGTTCCGCTGGGGGGAGGGGAGGGAGAGTAGGCACCGCAGGTCTGTGCAGGGTGCATATGGAGGGCTAAGTGCCTGGAAAAGAGTGGACTTTGTTGGAGTGGAGGGTGGGTCCACCATTCCAAGAAGGGCTCTCTCTCCCATAAAGGTTTGTGTGTCTCAAAGTAGTGGCACGAGGCTGAGTGCATGGAGGCTAGAAGGTGACAGATTTTGTGCTGTGATGTTTCCTATATTGATTGTGGATTTTCGGTGAAAAATTTTGTAATTTTTGAGTGTTTCAAACCATTTCTGACCCAGGTGTGACCCACAACTTGATGAATGCCTGAATCTCAAGTCTTAGGGAAACAGTGCCTCCTCTTAAGAGCCACAGAATGAAATGAGCAACTTCTAATCTGATCATCCATCAAGGCAGAGGAGGTTTATTATGGTAGACCACAGGTCGGGGGAGCCTGGCCTTCCCCAGGAACATGCCCTCACTGACCTGGCAGAGGGTGTGGACAGCCAATTCCCACACTGCCACCTCTGTCCCTTCCCAGATGTCTGGGCACTGGGGTAAAATTAGGGGAGAGCAGAGAGCTGGCCCCCATCCTCAGAGGGCCCCCAGTCTGACACGGGGAGGGGGAAGAGAGTCCAGGGCTTGGAGGAAGTGGTGGGACTATACCCCAGGCCTGGCAGGAGGGCAAGGCTATAGCCTCTGAGATATAATTCCTATAACCTTACCGGTCAGTGCTGTCCCACAGGCCTATAATGTGAGCCACAGCTCTAGTTAAAGATTTTCTTGGTTAAAAGAAAAGATTTTTGGGGTGCCTGGGTGGCTCAGTCAGTTAAGCGCCCAACTTCAGCTCAGGTCATTTTCTTACCATTTGTGGGTTTGAGCCCGACATTGGGCTCTGTGCTGACAGCTCGGAGCGTGGAGTCTGCTTCGGATTCTTCGTCTCCCTCTCTCTCTACCCCTTCCCTGCTCACACTCTGTCTCTCCCTCTCTCTCAAAAATAAATAAACATTTAAAAAAATTAAAAAAAAAGATTTTCTAGTAAGCCACATTAAAAGAGTAAAATGAACAGGTGAGATCCATTTTAATATATTGTATGTATTTCATACATATTTATTTAACCAAAACATCCAAAAATATTGTCATTTCAACAGGTGATCAATACATGAAAACGTATTGAGATGTTCACATTATTTTTTCATGCTAAATGTTCACGATCTGTGTGTATTCTATACTTACTTACAGTACCTCTGGATTCGGACCAGCCATGTGTGGTGGGCAGTGAGGGCTCCGTTATCTGTCTCATGTTCTCCCCTGTGCTTGAAGGAGCGGGGGCTGCCAGTGGGTGTGCAGGGACTTGGTGCTGGTGCCTGCCTGGCTGTAGAAGGGGCTCATGGGGTCCCTCGGACATGATCTGCCGCAGGCGGTGTTTGCATGTCCCCATGTGCGTTACTGGGTGGTAAGTGGCCTGTGTGGTGTGTGCCTGCTCTTCTCCAGCTGTGGTAAATATTAACGAATCGGTGGGAGGAAGGCCCTCTGGGAGGCCTGGGCTCCCCCCCCCCGAGGGAGGAATGGAGATAATGCTGTGTACCTTAGATAGGGCTTTAGACCTGGCCTCTGAGGCTGCCGGGCCCTGAGCTGCCAGGGAAACATGGGCATGACTTCTGTTTCCAGGACCAGGACGCCTTGCTGGGAGAGTCTCAGAACCCACAGACCTCAGAAGTGCCACTTACCTCTACATGTGCGTCGGCCTCACCCCGCTCCTCAGTCTCTCTCACAAGCCGCCTCTCCACTTGAAGACCTCTTCTCTCCAAATCCACTTGCCAACAAGCCCAGCTAAGACTGATTTAAGGGCATAGGGAACACATGGAGTTCAGATAATATTTAAAAAAAAAAAAATCACAGACCAACCAGCATTCACTTATTGAGCACTTGCTGTATGTTGGGCCATTACATAGGATGCCTCCTTCCTTCTAGCACACAGGGCCGTGCTCCCGTTGTCACCTCCGACCCAGGAGAGGGGCCTGAAAGTCAAACAGGTCAGGGTCGCATGGGATACAAACCTGGGCTTTTGATTGGACTAGTTCTAGCTACCAGAAAGTTCTCTCTGGGGAAGCGAAAGCAGGAATATTTACTTGTATTTGCATAACCAAACATTGGAAGGAAACAAAGAAGCTAATGTGATTACAAATGGCGGAGGGAATGGGGAGGTATGGAGGTCCTGGGAGTGAGAATTCCCTGGGTACTACCTTGACATGAGAACCGCTCAGATATATCATCTAATTCTAAAAACAAATGAGATAAAACTTTAACTGTTCATTTTTTCCTCCTGGTAGACGAAGATGTGTTTCTCAGAGTAAGATGAGCTTGATGGCTGAGCTGAAAAATTTTAGGTATCCAGAATATGTGTAGGCCTTATTTTCCATAAAGATCAATTAATCAATTTAGATGACAAAAAAGAAAACACTGACTTCTTTCTGTTCATGGATTGGAATTGGTCTTCTTTAACTTATATCCTTGGCTCCTATTCCCTATTCTATTTTTTTAAATGCGTATTTATTTTTGAGAGAGGAAGAGAGCATGTGCACACACACAGTGGAGTGGGTGGGGGAGGGACAGAGAGAGGGTGACCGAGAGAGGATCAGAAGTGGGTTCTGTTCTGACAGCAGAGAGCCGGAAACGGGCTTGAACCCACAAATGTTTGATAATGACCTGAGCCAAAAGTCGGATACTCAACCAACTGAACCATCCAGGGTCCCCCTGTTTCCTATTCCAGAAGCTTCCAGTCTGATGAGGAAAACAACCTATTTCTACTTCTCAAAACCCCCCTGCCCTCAGGGAACACCAGCCTGAGTCGGGAGACAGCCCTGTGTTCACAGAGTTCCCAAGCCCAGCTCCGCTGGACCATGTGAGAGAAGTGGAGGGTTCCTCTGTGTTCTGAAGCACCCACTTCTGCTCCGGGCCTGCCTCATCCTTCCCATCCCAGGAAACCTTTTTCATTCTTGGCCTGCTCAGTATGTCATTTGGCGCATTTCCCTTGAGTGCTCATTCCTGGTTCCCAGAAGGTGTCTGTGTCTCTTTCCTTGTTTCCGGTCTCTCCGGAGCCAGGGAATGCATGTCCTGAAGGCCTGGGGGAGCTGGGTGCCTCCTTGAGAATCTCTCCTGCAAGACACAGCTTCTAGTAGCAGCACTCAGAGCTGGGCTGAGCAGGGGCAGGCCAGAACGCTGGTCTGTGTGGGCATCTGGGGGCTGCCTGCCCTTTTCCCAAGCAGCGCATTGGCAATGAGAGCACATGTGCAGCAGGCTTCTAACGAGGATCTCACTCAGTGAGTCTGACCTGGAGACGGTCAAAGGATGGGAGGCCTTGAGTATTCTCAGAGTTCCAGAGGTCATTGACCTGGGCAAGGGTGAGCCTAGGGCTGGGCAGGCCAGAACCTATATACACACAGGCTGTGTTTCCTTCTAGGCAGAAAGTGTGTCTTTGGCCACAGCCAGGGGTCCTCAGCATCCTTGAAGTGAGGCCAGGCTGTGAGGTCAGTGGGCTACAGCCAACCGCACCCTACCGTGCCCCAGGAAGGTGCTCACTCCACGCCACCCCTGCCTACATTACCTTTTTCTTTCCCCACTGGCAGAGGGATCCTAAGGGATCTGGATTTTGAGGCTGGAACAGTATGTGGGGATGGAGTGATGGAGATCTGGTGGGAGACTGGGAAGTGGCAAGGGAGTGAACCCCACGAATACCCTGCCTGTCTTCCTGCCTCCCATCTTGACCTCTTCCTCCCAACCTGGCTGTGAAATTGAAAGGGAGACCCCAGCTGCTTACAGGGTCCCAGCAACTCCAGGTGGGTATAGCGGCCGCTCTGTCACGTACACAGTTGAGGTCTGAGATTCCTAGCACCTCCGGTACAGAGGAAGGGTCTTGGCATGGTCCAGTCCGAAGGCCTCACTGGGCAAGTAGGGTAACTGAGGCCCATAGAGGTTTTATGAAAATATCCTGGAGAAGCCACAGAAGAGAGGGCCCTGGGGCTAGGACCTAGAAAGCAATTTGCTGGGATGATGCAGGGTTAGGATGAATAAGGTGGGAAAGGAGAAAGATATCCAGTGGGGAAGGGGCCAGTGGTGTTTGCCCAGAATATCAGGCCGGCCAAAAAAAAGAAAACAAAGCATTTGAGATCTTGGAAGACAAGACCTCAAGTAACCCCCAGGTTCAGCGATCTAGGAACGTCCACCAGTCAGCAGCACTTTGCCTCAGCACCTTTGCTCTGCAGCCCAGAGTGACCTTGTGCAAGCCACAAGGGCCTCAGTGTTCCCATCTGTAAAAGGAGACTGGTACCCAGCCTTCTTAAAGGACCTTCCATCTCCATAATTTTATATCCAGAGACCCAATGACATGATATCTTTGAAAGGCGTTTCTCTCTCTCTAGCATTTCTCCCTCTCCTTGTGAGTCAAGTTTTGCATCTGTAAACTGGGGATAAAAAATTATACGTCTCTCCCAAGCTTGTTGTGAGGATTCAGTGAATTAATATATATAAAGCATCTGGTGCCCGGCACACAAAAAACTCCTAATAGGGGCACCTCGGTGGCTCAGTCATTTAAGCACCTGACTTTGGCTCAGGTCATGATCTCGCGGTTTGTGAGTTCAAGCCCTGAATCAGACTCTGTGCTGACAGCTCAGAGCCTGGAGCTTGCTTCATTTCTATGTCTCCCTTTCTCTCTGTCCCTCTCCCGCTCATACCCTCTCTCTCAAAAATAAATAAACATTAAAAAAAAGCTCTTAATAAATGTTACTTCTCAATATCATTATTAATAATTAGGAACGTGGTTGTCCTTGGCCTGTAGTGGGTTTCTTTTTAAAGAATGACCAGGAGAAAGGTCCCGGTGGGGGCATTTTAAAGGCAGCTTGGCTCCAGGGAGGCCCACATCCTAATCCAAGGGCCACCCACAACTGGGCTGGAGAGCCAGAAGATAGTGAGCCCCAGGCCGGGAAGCCCTGGAACTTCATGGCAGGACCACTGAGGTGACACAGGGTTCCTGGGCCTCAAACCCCAGAGGGAGAGCCAGCCTCCTCCCCCACCCCACACCCGCTGGAGGCACTCTGCTGGGAGGCTGGCTGGAGATAGGGGAACAGCGAGAGGCATCCCGTGGAGGGCTTTCAAGAGGCTGCCCTGCTCAGGGTCAATATTTGTTCAGCTCTTGGGCTGGCGTGGTCCATCACTGCCTCTGGTCTCACATTCCAACCATCGCACCCCTATCTCAGGAACGTGCTCCCATCGACTTGGGGGACCACGCCCGACATGGGTAGTGGTCTGCTGCCGCCACCACCCCCATTCCCAGGCAGGTGCACAGAGGATGCAGGCCAGGTGTGGGCGCTGGGCCCTGCCCCATCTGCTTCCCCATGCTGCCAACTGCAGTCAACAACAGGAGCTTGCCTGCTTGCCGCTGAGATTCCACCTGAAATCAGGTAAGTTCTCCAGCACACATTTCCTAAGCACCCACTGTGGTCCCAAGAAGGTATCCCCTTCCACTTCCTCCACTAAAAAGAAGGAAAGGCTTCTTTTAGGCCCCTGAAGAACTTGTAATCAAACAGATTTTTCTCAACCTTGAATAATGTCTGGGAGCTCATTTCAAGGGAAAAAATATTCTCATGGGGCCCCTGTAAGCTTAAGTCAGGTTTGCTTAGATATATGCAGACATACAACTGGATACAAAATACCTTTCACTTTTAGCTTATTCACAAGTCAAAAGTGAAAATCACCTTGCAGTTTAAGTACACAGGAAACAGTACGAGCACAATATATGTCAAACGGAGGACATACACCCTGAACCGTCACTTGCAGTGCGAACAGCCCAGGGACCCCTAGAATACAGGGTTCTGTTCCTTTGAAGGGAGGCCTGGGAGTCCTTGGGGCTTACTGGACCAAATAAATACCTTATTTACATATTAAGCCCCACCCCTGATCTTTCCTCCTTGGCCCAGGACAATTGGTCCTAATAAGGTCAGGGGCGGAGAGGGAGGCTAGCTTGTAAGTGCCAAGGCCCTGAGGGGTAAGGGAGAGGTCTGAGGACAGGATTAATTGCAGCCAGATTCTAGCCAGGCCTTCCCCTGGTTCCTGACAGCGTCCAGAGCTCTTGACTTTCCCCCATTAGCTTGTTTGCTTCTTACATCAAGGTGGAGAAGTAGGCAGGGCAAGCTCATTCCAAGTCTCTTGAGTTTTTACCCTGTCTCCGTGAGGGAAGGCACAAATTTTTAAATTTCTGTTCTTATTTTCTCCACAAAAGGTAGCATACTTGACACAAGGTTCTGGACCTTACCTCTTTAGTTCACTCCACCTTGGAGGGCTCTCAAAAATGGTATGTAAAGAATGTCTGAATTCCCCCTCCCCCATCTTCTTCTTCTTCTTCTTTTTTTTTTTTTACAGCTGCATAGTATTCCATTGTATGTCTGATCTGTCATTTATTCAACCAGTCCTTTGTTGAGTCAGGTCATTTCTTTCTTTAGTTTTACAAACAATGCTGTAGTGAATAACCTTTACATGCGTCATTTCCCGCGTACTAGGTATACCTGTAGCATCAATTCTCAGACCTGGAATTGTTGGTCAATGGGTATATGCATTTGTACTCTTGATACATATTGCCAAATTGTTCTCCACAGAGATTTTAACAATTAAACTCCCACCAGTAGTCAGTGAGTGTGATCATTTCCCCATAGCCTGGCCAACAAAGTGTGCTATCAAAAAACCTTTTTTTTTTTTTTAATTTTAACCAATTTTATAGGTGAAAAATTATATCTTACTATAGTACTACTTTGGATGTGTTTTTATTTACAAGGTGTCCGGCTGGGAGGCAAAGGATGCAGTGTTCTGTGGGAGAGTGAAGGACTTCCCAGGACCAAGATGTTAAGGTGGGGCCCAAGCTCCTGACCTTATTTCCTTGAATCTGTGGACACCTGGCCCAGGGAGAGACTAACTGTGGCAGGACCCACCTGAGTCATCTCCAGATCTGAAGACTCTTGGAAAAGTCACATCAGCTTATCCTTGCCTATAGATGGGTTGGGTGGGTGGGGCCTTGGGTGTATTCCCCCAGAACATGGCCAGGTTGCTGGGACCTCACACCAGTGGGGGAGTTGCTCTGAGGTTTACCGTCCTCCACCAAAGACCAGGCCGTTTTTCCAGGCTGGTCCTCTATGGTGTGGGTGAATCACAAGATGAAAGGCTCCAATGAATGGTTAGATGCTAATAAGCCCCTTTTGGTCTTGCTAGAATCACAGTATCCATGGTGTTCCTCAGGATCAGAGACCCCGTAGAAGGGAGAAACGAGGTTAACTCTATGATTTGTTCTAACTGAACCCACTCTTTCTCCAGGTGATCACCACTTTTCCCTGAGATTCATTCCTCAAGAAGAGGTCAGAGATCACCTCACCCTAACTATGTGGGCCTGGTGTGGGTGAGGTGTCAGAGGCTCAGAGAAGGACCAGTGTTATCCCCCTGCTTGAGTGTTCAAATGCTGGGCCTCCTTCCTTCTGAATGCCGTAGTATTTACAGGAACTCCTTGGCCCTAGCCTGGGACCTCAGAGCAGCTTAGTGTGATTTGTGGGTCAGCACCCCGGAATCTCTGGACTGAAGAATCTTGGACACAAAGCAGCTCAGACTTAGAATACAAAGCACCAGAATCGAGGGGCACCTAGGTGGCTCAGTCAATTGAATACCTGACTCTTGATTTTGGCTCAGGTCATGATCTCACCATTCGTGAGTTCGAGCCCTGCATCAGGCTCTGCGCTGGCAGCATAGACCCTGCTTAGGATTCTATCTCCTCTCTCTCTGCCCCTCTCCCAGTCATTCTCTTTCTCTCTCTCTCTCTCCCCATCTCAAAAATAAGGAAATTTTAATAAATAAATAAAATGTCAGAGTTGAAGTAACCCTAGACAGTACCCAGTTCCTTTATGGAATAGCAGGGGAAACTGAGTCACATGTAGGGTACAGATTCACCCAAGTTCCCCAAATTAGCAGACGGCAGAACCAGGCAGGATACAAGTATTTGGTCTCCCAGGCTAGCCCTCTCTGAGCTCAGTTCTAAAGTTAGGGGTTTGAGTCCGCTGCCTCAGGACAAGCCCTTTCTGGCTGAGCGTGGGTGCCCAGGATGGTGGGTGCCACAGCCTGGAGAGCTGCCAGCTAAGGCAGGACCCCCAGAAGCCAGGGTGGACGAGGGTATTTACAGGCTCCACTGTCAGCATGCCCAGATTTGTTTCCCGCCTGCTTTTAATTGCACCTAATGATCAGCAGAGGAACCGACAAAACCCCTGGCTCCTTTCTTCTGCCTCCCTCCCTTCTCCAGATATGGGGAGAGGGGCAGGTGGAGGCCTCGGTCTTCCCAGAAATCAGCCTAATCCCCTTGCCTGTCTTGGGAAAGCTCTTAATGAGGCTTGTTGCAAAGGGTGGGGGCAGGGAAGGGGCCTGCTTCTCTGCCGGTGCATGGAATTTCTGAGAAGCCCCTCCCTTGAGATACCAAGCCCCAAGTTTAGCTACCACGGCTCTGGATTCAAGGAAAGAGGAACCTATGAACCAGGCATGGAAAAGGGAAAACCCCTTGTGGCAGGGATAAGATGTGTCACTCGGTGCTTCCTCAATGCCCTCTTGATTGGTTGGCCTATTTCCAGCCTCCCCACCTTTGGCTTCTGTCCTTCCTTCTCCTGGGAATTCCATCTCTATTGCTATCTGCCTGTTCCACCCTGGCCCAACCAGAATGGCCCAGTTCAATCTACCTCCTCAGGAACCTTCTGCTACGGCTCCAGCTGGGTGAGAGCTTTCTGCTCTTTGAATCCCCCATAATTGGGCCATAGAAGTTGTTCAAGAGACTCTCATTAATTAGAATATGTTGAATACCTAACATATGTCAGTGTCTTGGGCTGGTTCCCTATTGAGATAAGGGTTTGAGTGCCAGGAGCTGATTTGGGAGGTGATCCCACGAAGCGGCCAGTGGTCAGGGAGTGAGGAAGTAAGGCAGGGAAAGGAAGGAAGCCAATAAAATATGTGTGATTGGGCAGGTGCCTGCTGTGGGCACCTGGGGACCCCCTGGAGGCTGGGTAGTATAGTCACCTCAAAGTGACCACCCAAGGGGAAGTGAGCTCGGGTATTATCCCCCCAGTCCTGGGATCATTGCTTGAAGGGTCTTGGGGAAAGGGACGCGTTTGGTGTCAACTCCCTGGCACTCCTGGCTGCCCCACAGGTGAAGCCAAGAGGGCTCAACACATCAGCACGGGGAGAGCTGCGGGGATACGGGTGGGTACGTCCCTGTTTGTTTATGCTGGTGGCTAGGGACCCAAAGACGAGTATAGCAACCCTGCCCTATAAGAGTTCACAGTCCAGTGAGGTAGCAGAGGGTTAAACACATCACTCCGGCCTGACGTGGTAAATACCTGAATGGAAGTTTCCATCTGGGGCTGTGGGAGCTTAGAGGGGAGACACAGGACCAGCCCAAGGCTCAGGGAAGATGTCTTGGAGAAGAGGAGAGCTGGAGATTGGGAGAATGATTCGGTGTCTGGCGGAGAAAAGCAGCAGGGCATGTCCCCAGAGCCTGGCAAAGTCACGATGGGGGCTCAGGGGCACTCCGAGCCGATTGTCAGCTGACGTCGTCAGTTCTGCCCCCGTCTCTACCCTAGCATCAGGGTCAGCTCAAGTTCAAACCAATTTTGAGACAGCAACTAATCTGAACATTAACCTGGAAGGACTGGCTGATGTTGAATTTGCAAACACAGAAACATTTGCTCATTTAAGGAGCTTAGTTAACAATGTGTCACCCAGACTCTTTAAGTACCTCAGTGGTCTCCAAAACAGGGTGAGCAAGAATGGTCCATTGATATTTGGGAAGGCACTGGAACCTTACTTCTTTTTATTTTTTCTTTCATCCTTTAAAAATGTCTGTTTTGGGAGCCCCTGGGTAGCTCGGTTGGTTAAGCATCTTACTCCGGCTCGGGTCATGATCTCACGGTTCGTGAATCTGAGCCCCGCGTTGGGCTCTGTGCTGACAGCTCAGAGCCTGGAGCCTGCTTCAGATTCTGTGTCTCCCTCTCTCTCTGCCCCTCCCATGCTCCTGCTCTGTCTCTCAATAATAAATAAAAACATTAAAAAAATTAAAAGATAATTAAATGTCTATTTTGGGGTGTGTTTTCCAATAATGTACATAATGTATTAGTATGGCAGTATGTGTAAATTTAAACAAATAAATATACATATGTGGGCACACATCACACACTTTTTATTAACTGAGGCACCTGATCAAAAGAATCAGGAGACTATTGAAGTGGGTGATGGCTGGGGCCTGCTTGGGTTATGCCACAGGAAGGAGTTTCTAAGAACCTGCTTTTCTCCATCCATTAGCAAGAGGTTCAGGTTGGGCTCTCCAGGGGTACCCCCAGTGCTTTGTCAATACCCCTGTGCCCATTGACTCATCAGGGGCTTGTCCCCACTTTGGTAGCTGGAGCCTCTGTTTGGAGCTGTTTCCATGGTAACAAAGCTGAAGCCATCATTTGCTGTCTCTGTTTCCGGGCCCCCTTCCCTCGGGCCTGAGGTTCCCAGGCCTGGCCCAGGCCCGATGTGCTCATGCTTTCTGGCTGATTCACAGCCTCCCCAGCCCCACTCCAGCCCCTGCACCTCGTCCTGGCTTGGCCCCTCTGTCCCTGACTGATGGCTACAGTCACTAATTACCTTAGTCATCTTTCCATCCATGCTTGTTGAGCTAATGGGGAAGGCAAACAGAAATCTCAGCACATGTGGAAAATTCCTGCTGACACAGCTACAGGCCGTGCCCAGATCTGGGGTGGGGTGGGGGTGGGATTAGACCTTCTCCTTTGAGGCTGCAGGGATGGACCCCCAATGCTGAACACTTCCCATTGTTTAATCGGGAGGCAGTAGGCAGCTTTCCTGGTCAGTGCCCTGTCCCCCCAACATGAAGCAAGGTTGGCTCAGAGTGGGGGGACGGGGGACATTACTCAGTTCTGGGGCTGTCTCCAGGTGGGACCCAGCTCTCGGCACCCCCAGGATGCCCAGCTGGCCCAGTCAGCTGAATTGGGAGGGTGGGGCCTCGGCTGCCGGCTCTCTCACACCTGAGGCCTGTTAATAATTACCCCTGGGGAGGGCAGGTCCCCGGAAGACATCACTAATGAGCCTGCTAAGTGACAGCTGGACCCTTTCCTTCTCACCTGCTCTGGAAAACAAGATCTGGCCAAGGAATTATTTAACCCTCTTTGGGCTGGGAGCTCCCTGAGGACAAGGGCTGTATCCTCCGGTCAGCTGGGGCTCCCTGAGTCCTTGGAGACTTCTTCATCGTCAGTACCAGACTTCTGTTCCTGTTGTTGATGCCGGAATGTCTGCCTGGAGCGGGTCCGTTTTCGCCGGTTAAAGGCTGCCCTGGCTGGTTCTCGGTATAAGTAGAGCTGTCCGAAAGAATAGACAGTGGCAGTGCTCCGGATCTCTGCTTTTGAATACAGTAGCCACTAGCCACGTGGGCATTCGAACCGTGCATGTGAATGACTGTTTGTAAAACCTAATTTTCATTAATTGAAAATTAAATGGCCACATGTGGCTCGTGGCTACCATACTTCACAGCACAGGTCTATAAGGTTTCACAGGGGGGACATGAATGGGTGACAAGTAAATTTATGCAACGCGACCCTCCGAGCTGCCTTGCTATTGGTGAGTGAGCACCCCTTTCATTGCCCTGGAAGGCCTGAAGGGGTCCAAGGTCATTTTCTTTGGAGAAGGCTCCGAATGCTGGGGGGGTTTCCTCCTCCAACCCCAGCCCGTCCCCCCCAGGCAGTTGAGGGACCCCCGGAGGAGCAGGGAGCTGGAAAGAAAGCACTTGTTCTTAATGAGGGTCCCCAGGAGCCCGGCTGCCCTCCCTCCATGGGGCACGGGGCTGTCCCTGCCTGAATGAGGGAGATTTATGGAAAATCTTCTCACACAACAGGCAGATTTTCCAAGCCTCATTGGCTGCTCTGGTTTGAGCCTTCATTAAGGAGAACAGGGGACAATGGAGGAGGTGGGGGCGAGGCCCTGGGTGCGTTCAGCTCTCTATCATTCGGCACTGCGAACTCCATCAACGCCTCCCCCTTCCCTTGCTGGAAGAGAGGTCATACTCTCTCTCTTTAACAGTAATAAGAAAAGGGCCACATCCAGCAAAGTCAGACTCTGCCTTTGAGGGGCATCTTTCTTGCATTTTAAAGATTTCCAGACGAGACATTCTGTGGTTTTGCTTTACAATCCCCACAGCCTGGAAGTGCTCCTTTACAGCTAACCTGATCATATCCTACTTCAGGTTCGACGTGGTAGGATTTCTCTTCCCATTTAAAGCTATGGCGACCTTTCAAAGTGGCGAGAGCAAGTGTGTGATTTCTCAATAAAAGATCTTAGTTGGGAGAAGGCACCATCGACAGGAGCTGAGAGACCCTGAAGATTTGCAGGCCCACTTGCCTCACTGTGCGTTAGAGAGGAGAGGGCCTCCATCCCCACCCAGGGGGCACTCACAGAGTTGGAACCAGAATGCGTGCTCCAAGCCGGTGCCTGCCTGTGTCCTGACTGCTTCTGATGGGGCACATCTACAATAAATACCCAGGGATCCTTCCTGGGGAGAGAGCAATTCTTCAGCCAAAGGAATGGATTTCTAAGAGAGAAGTATTAGGTCTTATTCCACAGATGCTTCTTTTTGTCCTAAAGCCCCTTCTGCAAAGTACTTACTCTGTGTCATAGAGGTCAGTGGAAGGTGTCCTAGAGGAGGTAAGGCTTATCATGAGCCTTTCAGGGTGGTAGCGTTGGATGGAAGGGGGGGGTGAGGCACTCGCAAGGGCGGGAATAGTTGGGGTAAAGGGCCAGGAGGACCACCAGCAGGATTCTGGGAGGAAGCCATTCCCCTGGGTTGGGGACAGGAGACTAGGTGGTGTTCACAAAGCAGGAAGTGGATGGGTACAGCCTGTTCCGAGATGGCGAGGTGTCCCAATCCTGGGGGGTGACTCGCCTTGTTGAAAGAACTGGCCGGAGCAAGAGGCGCTCATGGCTTTCCCTCTCCTGGGGGCAGCCAGAGCTAGCCAAGTTTACAGTTGCTCAGAACTCTATAAACACACTTGGTGAGTGTGTGTGTATGCGAGTGTGTGTGCAGACAAGTGCTCCCGCCATTTGACCTTCACTTTCGAGGCAGAGTGGGCCCTGACCACCCTCACCTGGGGAAGGTGCTCCAACGGGGAGAGTAAGCACGGACATCATGGGACCTTGGGGGCCTTGGAGATTCCCTGGGGCTGCACGGCCCTGGGAGGCTCTTGGAGAACGGGTGGGGGAGGAGGAAAGGCACTCCGGCCTGGGGACCGCAGGAGCAGGGGGCATGTGAGTATGACAGTGCGTGTGTGTGTGTGTGTGTGTGTTCACTTGCTTGGATGGTAGGGAAGTGTGAGCCTTGGGTACATGGAAGGAAGAGAGTGGGAAGGGGGAGGATTGACTGGAGGTTTTCTAGCTTTGGAGAAGCCTTTATTTATACCCGAGTGATAGTCCAGATCCTTTTAAGAAATCACGAGTACAAAAATCCCAGCCTCCTGTCTGGCACATAGGCCTCCGTGTGTTTATCTTATTATTGTTAGTAATTATAATACGATACAGAGCTATTTACGGCTGTTGTGACTGGGTCGCCCGAGCACTTCACGTTCTGACCAGCGCCGAACGGGAGTGGGGCAGTGGCCGGTGTTAGGACGGCCTATGGTCTCAATTAGGGGTCAGTGGTGGTCAGGGTTAGGGGTCAAGCTGTGTCCAGGGTGGAGCGAGGCTGTGGCCGAGATAAAGGGTCGGTCGTGGTTATGGCTGGCTGTCGGTCAGTGGCCAGGGTGAGGGGTCAGATGCTGACTAGGAACTGTTTTCTTTGTGTTAAGCTAACAGCTCTGGAAGGAGCTGACCTTGTCTCAGAGGCATTATCCTCAGAGACCAGAGCCTCTGTTTAGAGAACTCTGGAGGAGGCCAGCATTTGGAAGGGAAGCTCCATAGACATGGGTTTTAGTGCTAGCTCTGCTAACTTAGGGGCGGAGTCCTGGGCAAGTGGTCTCACTTCTCTGAGCTTCTGTCCTGCCTCTGTAGGAAAGGAACACCATCTGCTACCTATAGGGCCAGGTCTTTGTTACTGAGCATCCTCTTACAAGATATAAGCTCAGGGGCGCCTGGGTGGCTCAGTAGGTTGAGCGGCTGACTTCGGCTCTCATCATGATCTCGCGGTTCATGGGTTCGATTCCCACGTCGGGCTCTGTGCTGACAGCTCAGAGCCTGGAACCTGCTCTGGTTTCTCTGTCTCCTTCTCTCCCTGCCTCTTTCCTACAACCTTCTCTCTCTTAAAAATAAATACAACGTTAAAAAAAACCCATATGCTCAGTCACCATAAATAGCGCACAGCCTACACTCCTCACTTCCACAGGCCTATTGGTAAATCCACGGTGGTCAGGCAGTTGGCTGGGGGCGAGGTAGTTAAAGCAATGTTCCCCAAATCTGGATACTCATTGGAACCACCTGGACATCTTTAAAATCATCTGATCTTGGGGGCATCTGGGTGGCTCATTTGGTTAAGTGTCCAACTTCAGCTCAGCTGATCTCGCAGTTTGTGAGTTCGAGCCCCATGTCGGACTCTGTGCTAACCGCTTGGAGCCTGGAACCTGCTTCGGATTCTGTGTCTCCCTCTCTTTCTGCCCCTCCCCCCACTCTAGCTCACACACTCTCTCTTTCAAAAGTAAACAAACATTTAACAAACATTTGAGGGGCCCCTGGATGGCTCAGTTGGTTGAGCATCTGGCTTCAGCTCAGGTCATCATCTCAAAGTTCGTGGGTTTGAGCCCCGCATCGGGCTCTGTGCTGACTGCTAGCTCAGAGCCTGGAGCCTGTCTTCAGATTCTGTCTCCCTCTCTCTCTGACCCTGTCCTCTGCGCACTCTTTCTCTCTCAAAAATAATTTTAAAAACATTAAAAAACTTAAAAAAAAAATTTAAATCATCTGATTGCCGCTCTCACTCCAGCCCTCCCGTATTTTGAATTACCTGGTGTGGGGGTGACCTGGGCATCAGGAGTTTTAAAAGCTCCCTGTGGGGTGCCTCTGTGGCTCAGTCGGTTAAGCGTCTGACGTCGGCTCAGGTCATGATCTCACAGTCCGTGGGTTCAAGCCCCGCATTGGGCTTGGTGCTGACGGCTCAGAGCCTGGAGCCTGCTTCGATTCTGTGTCTCCCTCTTTCTCTGCTCCTCCCCTGCTCACTCTCTGTCTTTCTCTCTCTCAAAATAAAATAAAGACATTAAAAAAATTTTTTTAAAAAGCTCCCTAGGTGATTCTAATGTGCAACCAAGTTTGGAAACCACTGGGTGAAAGCCCATACTAATTAGTGAGCTAAAGAGAATGAGTCTTTAAGCAGCCACCTGAGGTGTGGGTAAAACCCACCAGCTGGTCCCAGGCCCTGTCCCAGTGGGTGTCTGACTGAGGGAGATGACTCCGGGAAGAGCTTTCTAACGTAACCTTCTCCACACCTCTGTTTCTCCATCTGTAACATGGACTTAAAATTATATACAACCTTATGACACTTGTTGGGGGACTGAAGTGGAATAAAGCACATTGTAAATTGTAATAACTGGCAGCAGCCAACCCAGAGATGTTGACTGAATATTGGGGATGTGCGTAGAGAAAAGCAGGGTCGTGGAACCTCCCTTCAGATCACTCCTCACCAGAAATTCGTGGCCAATACATTGGTAGTCTGAAGCCAGGGGGATGGACACATGGCCCTGGTGAACCCAGAATCTGCTGGCCCTGAATGGGATCTTTGGGGGGTATGTATCCCATTTAACATACTGTCCCCCTAAATATACTCACATTACTTTGACTGTGTGTTTTATTTTTTGTTTCTGGAAATATCCCTATAATAACCTGTAGGGCGAGTGGGGGGTGAAAAGACGGGGTTCTGCCCCTTCTTGCTCTCTGCAGGGGTGGGGTAGGATGTTATGGAGCTCCTGGTAGCTTCAGTTCAGGTGTAGAGGCAGCTCCTGGCCAGGCTTCCAGGATCTCCATCCTCAGGGAAAGTGGAGCTTTCTCCCGTGGTCTGTGCGCCTTTAAGACTTAGAGAAGGATGGGGGCACCCGACTGGGGAAAATTCCAACCAGTGGGTTCCTTTGAAATGGAAGTGACATCTAGTGGTTTGAAAAAGAACTGCCAAGCTGGCCCCCCCAGGCCCAGGCTGGCCCTTGGAGGTCCCTTTATTGGCCACCAAGCCCCTCTTCTCTTGGGCCACACGCTGCTAGAGGGGTTTACAGCCCCAACAATGGGCTCTGCGTGGCAGTGTGGTTTTCCTGCCCAGAAACAAGGCTGAAACCCCTACCCAGGCCCAGGAGCTTGTCCTCAGGCCCAGGACAGCCTGGAGGGGCCCAGGAAGTATGTCCCCTTCCCAGGGTGTCAGGGTGACAGTGTAGAGTCCCAGGCGAGCCAGACTCCTTGGGCCTCCTGTGCCTTGATTCCAAGGAGCCGTGTCGTGGGTCCAGCCCCACAGAGGTCCTGTGCAGCCATAGTGCTGAATCATAGGAAACCTGCGGCCAGGCGGCTGTTATGCAACGGCCCCGCTGCTGGCCTGCTGGGGTCAGCTACAGGCCTTTCAGGCAGGCGAAAGGCCTCTCTGGGCGCCTGCACCCAGACTTGGAGGTGTGTGAAAAAGGGGCCTGAGCAGAGCCTTGGCCTGGGACCCAAAAAGGACAGACCGAGGACCATGGCTCTCCCAGGTCTCCGACTTGAGGTACTCTAGTCTGAGGGGGGAGACACAGCCCTGCCCTCAAGTACCGCAGTCGGAGTGGAGGGGTTGGGGACCCAGCCGTGGCCTCAAAAATCCCAGCCTGAGGGGAGACCTAGATGTGTCTTTAGGGAGCCCATCTGAGCTGGAGACACAGCCCTGGCTTCAACAAAAATCCTAGGTGAGGGTGGGGGCAGGGAAAAAATGACGCACACATGAGAAACAAGCCATTGAAAAACTCCTCTGGATAAATCAGGGCAGATGATTATAGGGTAGCTGAGCCCCAGTGACTGAGCTGGGAGGGGGGGCAAGTCACAGGCCCTGGGACTAAGTAGCAAGTGCCCAGGGGACGCAATGTCTTTAAAGGGGGCAGGGACCCCAGCCCTCCCTATGTTTCCACCCGGGATTTCCCCTCCATATCTGGCTCACAGGGTGAGGGACCTCAGTCCATCTCAGGCTCTGAACTCAGTGAAGCCAGGGCCTGAGTAGATGATAAAAGGGACTAAATGGGATTGGTAGGGTCTGCTGGTATTGTGGGGACACCTGGCATACTTTCATTTCATCCCCTTCTGCTGTGGCCCTGCCCCGCCCCCTGCCCTGTCCTGCCCAATCCCCTGAACAGGTGTAGCTGCTTCTGGCCTCAGCTCTACAGTTCTGGAAGCTTCCTCAGGCTCCTTCTCTACAGCCCTAGACTCAGGCACATTCTTCTGGGTGAGGAAGCGTCTGTTCCAGAGGATGAGCATTTCAAGGTTGATTTCCTGAAAAAGCTATGCAGTTGGCTTCCTTCTAAGAGACCGAACACCTCGCATTTTATATTCTCTAGATTTTCTGAGGTAGAAAATGCTTGCTTAACTGGGTCTTGTTGGGGTGCCTGGGTGGTTCAGTTGGTTAAGCATCCGACTTCGGCTCAGGTCATGATCTCGTGGATCATGATTTCGAGCCCTGCCTGGGGCTCTGTGCTGACAGCTTGGAGCCTGGAGCCTGGAGCCTGCTTCAGATTCTGTGTCTCTCTCTCTCTCTCTCTCTCTCTCTTTCTGCCCCTCCCCACTGACATTCTGCCTCTCTCTGAAAAATAAATAAACATTAAAAAACTTTAAAGAAAGACTTGGTCTTGTTAATTCTTATCTCCTAGAGGTACTGTACGGACATGGTAAAACCAAAAATTCAAGTACACTCACCTTTGGTGAATCTAGGTGAAGGGTATAGTAGGCAGTTCTTTGTAACTTTTCTATAAGTTTGAAATTACTCCAAAACAAAATAAAAAGCTAAAACCAAATTGACACAGAAATGTAAGCCTCTCTTCCATCCTTTCCACCCGCTACTACTTAGTTCCCTTTCTTGGAGGCCCCCAAGTTACCAGTTTTCTGTACAGCTTCCAAAGATAGTCCCAAATAGATTTATAACCTTTTGTCTTCCATACACATGGTGGCATTCCCCACACTGCTCTGCATTTTGGCTCTTTCGCTTAACAAGCTCTGGAAATGACATGGTGTTCGTACACGTAGAGCTGTCTTGCCTTTTCTTTCTTTCTTTCTTTCTTTCTTTCTTTCTTTCTTTCTTTCTTTCTTTCTTTCTTTCCTTCCTTCCTTCCTTCCTTCCTTCCTTCCTTCCTTCCTTCCTTCCTTCCTTCCTTCCTTCTTTCTTTCTTTCTTTCTTTCTTTCTTTCTTTCTTTCTTTCTTTCTTTCTTTCTTTCTTTCTTTCTTTCTTCTTTCATTGCTCTAGTGTGTCCCATTGGCCTGGTGATTCAGATTTTCATTGGGAAGATACTGTATCATGAAGAGGGAGAGAGCATAAACTTTGGAATTTCGATCCCTGCTCTACGACAAACTGTCATTGAATGTTGCGGAGCCAGTGCATTAATCTTTAGTGACTCAGTTTCTTCATTTGTCGACTGGGGTTCATCATGGCATCCACCTCAGAGCATTTTGTGCACATTCAATGAGATAACACTTGTAAAGGGCTTAGGACAGACAGTGCCTGGTGTGCAGTAAGCACTCAATAAATGTTAGCTACTGCTCCCGAGATAATTCTGCCAGACCCCCTTAGAGAGCGGGGCCGTTTCCAGGCTTTTATCGTTGTAAACAAAGCCACACACGAATACCCCTGTCTGCACGCCGCTTGGCATGTGCAGGACTAAATCTGTAGGGAAGGTGTCAGGGACTGGAGTTGCTGGGTCAAAGGCCACGTGCATTTTTAATTTGCAAAGATATCGCTAGGTTGTCCTCCATAGGGGGTCCTAGCCTCCCTACTACCAACTGCCTTTGAGCCTGTTTCCCCATAGCCTTCCCCACACAATTACATTTCACTTGACACAGCACGTCTCAAATTTATTGGGGGGGGCACAGAAGCCTGTGACAGGGCTTCATGGGGGATCACTTGACCTTCGGGCCCTCTCCCCTCATAGCCACTCGAGCCTGTGACAGTATTTGCAAGGAGAAATAGCCCGCAATGAAGGCCAGAAGGGTCTATAACTTGCAAAAGTCTCTTCAAGCTGGCTCCGCAGAGACCCACTCACAGGCACCCGATCTACACATCTTATTAAATGTTAGAGGGCTCACCGCGCATTTATACATCAGTGATGGTTGTTTTTTCTGGGTCTGTGAGCACATCGTAACTGTTGGTTCAATCTAATAATACTTTAGATTGTGCTTGTTGTCACCATTTTGTTTCTGAGCCACGGGCTTGCAACTTCCCATCACATTTTTCACATTGTATCACACATATGAAGGCACACAGGCAATGTCAGGACACAGTTGGCTGGGATTATGGGGAGGCCTGATCATTGCACCTGGAGTTAGACTTCGTATTGTGGATAACCTATAAACCAACCTCTCTCCCATCGCCTCATGGAAAATTGGAGTCAATTTTAAAAAGAGAGAAAGAAAGAAAGAAAGAAAGAAAGAAAGAAAGAAAGAAAGAAAGAAAGAGGGAAAGAAAGAAAGAAAGAGAAGCAGACCTTGCATTGAGAAACTGGCTGTCTGCACACTGATACCTCATCAACACAAAATATATCTAAAGGGTGAGTATTGAGTTTCTAATGAATTAATTTTGGCAGATTTTTATCGAAGTCCTTTTAGAGGATTAAGACAGGTAGAGGATCGTTTGAGGGCGACAGCTCGGGGCAGGAGAGCAGGCCTGCCGGATCTCTCAGCGCCCCGAAACTTTCTCCTTGCCCACAGCTTACATGTACCCTGATCTCACACAGGCCTGGGCTGAAATGCTCCTTTATGATTCACTCTGATTTAGACTGGTGTGCCAAACTTTCTAGGGCTTTTTGTGGGCTCCCTGGCCTAGTCTGGCATCAGAGCCTCTGATGCCTCTTTTCCCTCCAGTGACCTTGCAGATCTGACAAATGCCAAGGACTTTGCCTACGCTAGATCTGGGATGGAGTCTGTCCCAGGCTGCTCAAAGTGGTGGAAGCAAATTGGCTGCATCTCCAGAAGCCCCTTGGGGGTTGGGTTTAAGGTGAGGGTGCCCTTGAGTGAAGGCCAATTGTTTAATAAATTATCCCTCTTATAATATATAGGCAGTGCACAAATCATAAGTACATAGCTTGGTGATTTTTTTTTAATATGCATCTCATGAGTCTTGCATGCAGTGATTCATTCAGAGCAAGAAAGGGAGCGCCACCAGCCTCCCACAGCTCTTTCTCGATGTCCCTCCCCAGTTGTGTCTCCCATCAAAGGCGGCCACTCCTCTTTCTTCTGCTCCTGACAGTTAGCATTGCCTGGCTTTGGAACATGAGAGGCATGGAATCACATCGCATGTACTCGATTGTGTCTGATGCCTTTCGCTCAACATTGTGAAATTCACATGTTGTGAATTCACTGTGGTATGGGTGCAGTTCATTTGTTTCATTGCTCTGTGTGTCCTATCATGTGAATATACAACGTTTAATCCGTTTCACTGATAGCCATTGGGCTGCTTCCAGTTCAGGGCTCCGGTGAACAATGCTGCTATAAACACTCTTATCTACGCCTTGTGGTATACAAGTGTACATACTTCTTATGTACCTAGGGGAGGAATTTCTGTGTCACAGGGCAGGCAGGGCCATTTTTGCAAGTGCTTTTCCCCACGTGTCTGTTGTTCTGTCCAGCTCCTCCACGTCCTCGCCCACACCACTGTCAGTGGTTTCCATTTTACCATTTCCATGGTCCGAATGACCTTTCTGAACCACAGATCTTTGGATCACCTTCCTGCTTTTAAAAATGCCCCCAACATTCAACCGTGAAAACTTTCCGAGGTACAGAAAAGCTCACCGGTTGTACCATGAGGATGCATATCAACCCCATCACAGGACCTAATCACACAATCAGCATTTGGTAAGGATAGTTGTTTTCCACGTGTCCAACCATCTATCTATCCATCTGTCAACTATCTTCTTTTTTTAATTGTCATGATTCTTTAGGAAGGTGAAATTCACATACCATCGCATTTAAGAATATACTCAGTGCTTCAAGTAAATTTGGGTCATGGTGCAACCATTGGCAGATCCGGCTTTAGAATACTTCTGTCACTTGAAAGAGAGTTCCCTATGCTTTTTGTAGTCAGTTCCTACCCTGGCTCCCAACCTCAGGGGACTGCTCCTGGGTTATCTGCTTTTTCTCTATGTAGTTTTACTTTTTCTCTATGTAGTTTTACTTTTTCCAGAAATTTCATATAAACGGGATCATATATTATGTGGTCCTTTCTGTCTGACTTCTTTCATTAAGCAGAATGCTTTTTATTCTATTTTTTTAAATTTAGTTTTGAGAGACAGAGAGAGATAGCATGAGTTGTGGAGGGTCAGAGAGAGAGAGGGAGATCTGAAACAGGCTCCAGGCTCTGAGCTAGCTGCCTGCACAGAGCCTGAAGTGGGGCCCGAACCCACGAACTGTGAGATCATGACCTGAGCTGAAGCCAGACGCTTAACCAGCTGAGCCACCCAGGCGCCCCTAAGCAGAATGCTTTTTTTAAAAAAATCGGTTTATACTCTTTTTTAAAATTTTATTTATTTGTTTTGAGAGAGGCAGAGTGCAAGTGGGAGGGGGCAGAGAGAGAAGGGGGAGAGAGAGAGAATCTCAAGCAGGCTCCATGCTGCCAGCGTTGAGCCTGATGTGAGGCTCAAATCCACAAAGACATGAGATCATGACCTGAGCCAAAACCAAGAATCAGACACTTAACCAACTGAGCCACCCAGGTGCCCCAAGCATAATGCTTTTTTTGAGATTCGTCTATGTTGCAGCATGGATACTAATTCCTTCTTATTGCTGAGTAGTATTCAGACGTGTGGATTTACCATGATTTGTTTATCCATTCTCCTTTAACCCAGTAGGGTTTTAATGACAGGATTGCAGTCTGTCATAAGGAGACCTTGCCCATTTATGGGATGGCCTATTTACGGGAAGAAGAGAAGGCAGAGAGAGACAGAGACAAAGAGAGTTAGAGACAGAGAAGGTAATATTCTTGTTGCTTCCACATCTGTCCAGATCAGCACTGAGCCTCCTCCCTCTTGGGAAAATTCTCCAGTACCCTGTGCTCAGCTATCTCTCTCTGAATTCTGCATACCTGGCCAGCCGCCCTCCTCGGCTATTCACAGTTCACTGCCCTGGGTTGGTATCTGTTTCATGGCTGACTGTCTCATTAAGTCCTGCAAAGTTCACAGAGAGATCAGCGCCCTGGCACATGGGTTAGGACTTGGGAAACAGTGGCCTTCAGTGCTGGGTAGGCTCTCTGAGGGCAGGAATCGTGGCTTTCATGACTTTTTGCTGTAGCTCCAAGCCCAGTAGAGTGTCAGGCCCACAGGAAGGGAGAACAGTGGACAGGGCATTGGGAGGTGGGAGCAGGGACTTATACCATCAAGGCCTGAGCACCCCAAACTCGGGCCCTCTGGTGAGATCCCTATTAGGGAATGGCCCTGGGCCAGGTCTGGGGGTCGCCAGATCTTGGTGCCAAACCACAGCCAGGAATGCCAACATCACAAAAGAGTTCCTAGTGAGCCTGGGGAATAAGGAGGCTCCTGCCACAGAGGTGAAGGTTGCTGGGACCCCCAGCCAGTAAGAGACCCGAGCAGCTTGCTGCTCCCTTCCCACCTCCCTCTCAGCCTGTCATTTCCTTGATCCCTAACATCTAGACTCCAGGCTACCTTCTCTGCATCTTTCTGGGAGTGCTGAGGGTGCAAGCTCTCAGACCTGAGCCAGTGATGTCCCCCCTCCTTCCTTGTCCCCACTAAAATGACGTCCTCAGACCTTCACATGCCTTAATAACTCCACTGTCCTTGCATGTTGTGCTTGAGGTTCGAGAACATGACGGTTCACATACTTGAGCAACACACGTCCCAGTTCAGGAATGGGCTCTCGGTTCAGCACATGACAACTTTGCGTGTCTAGCAAGCTCCGGGTGATGCTCTTATGGCTGGGCCAGGGGCCAGCCTTGCAGATTCCTGCTCTAAAGCTTTGGTCTCTCCAAGGGCTCAGCCTGGATTCTCCTCCTCCCCGGTGGGAGCTGGGGGAGGGCAGGCAGGGGAGAGGCATCTGTTTTCCTCTCTGCATCAGTCCCGAGAAACATCTGGATTTTAGTGACGGTGATGGTGACTGCAAGGAAGTTCATGCTGGACTTGCCTCTGGCCAAAGGGCACGGCAAGACTCCCACAGGGAAGGGCAGATACAACCTCTCGTGGCCAGTTATTGCGAAGACAGAAACAGATCAAAGCTGCAGTGTCTGAGCATTAAATTGAGTAAGTGGTTTCATGCAAGACCTCATCAGCACTCATTATCTTATTTTACCTGGAGTGTCAAAAATAAACCTAGTTTTGATTTTGGAAGGGACCCCTGTAAAGAGAACTCAGAATTCCATGGGTCAGACAAGATTGTAAGTGCAGTTTTTCTGGCAGTATTCTAGAATGACCGTCCAGCCTGATCTTGCAGTCAAGCTGGGCCTAAAAGAAAATGATCCTTAAGAGTTCTTTAGCATACACAACCCTCAAACCCAGTCCTCTGAGGCAGAGTTTCTCCTTCCCATTTTACAGATGAAGAAACTGAGGCATAACAGTTAAATGGCAGATTCAGGATTCCAGCGCGAGTCTTTTTTTTACTCTACCTCAGACCCCAGGCTTTAAACCCCAGAGTGAGGTGGTGGTGTCTTTTTTTTTTTTTAATACTGAATGTTAAGTGAGAGTCTCCTGAGTAATTTCTAGCCAAATGGTGGTCACCGGAGGCTGAATGGAGAGTAACACAGCTCTTCTGTAACTCGTGTGTGAACTCCACTGACCCCCGCTGGCTTTACAAGGAGAAATCCAGCATATCTGCTGTCAGAAACGACAGATTTGGAGACAGATTCTTCTATATGTTTATCCGGGCTTAAGACAGGTAAGATTGATCAGCGAAGTTGATCCACCGTGATCACTTTTAATTGTTCTTCAGCACCTGGGCTTCGTGTGTTTAAACAACCAAGGGCAGTGCTTCGTGCTTGCTCAGGGGGATTAGAGACGGCGCTGCGTCAGCTGGGCCCCCTCCCCTCTCCCCAGGACAGATGGTTATTAAGTAAGGGACGTGTCCACCTCCTCTGGGCATTTGCACGTGGTCGTATGTATAGGCTCCACTGGGGGGCATGCCAGTCGAGTCACCTATAGGATGCTGTTGCCTCCTGCGATTGTTTTAAGGTCCCAGGTTTGTGTGATGAATATCATTCCCATCAATTATCACTCAGGAAAGAATTCAGACAGGGGGAAAGACCAGTTGTGGATTAGATGGTGACCTCTTGGGTTGGGCTGGATGAGCACTGGTGGCAGGGGTGAGGACGAAAATGGGGGAGGAGTGGGATAGTGGGGTTTTGGTGGTTGGAGATGACAGAAGATGGTGACAATGGTGGTGGTGGTGAGGGCGGTGGTACAGGAGACGGGATGTTTGAGGAAGGATGGTTATTGGGACGGTAACCTATAGGTTGAAGAGCTGAGGGAACCGGCTGGAAGGTCCAAAGCCAGGGATGGGAATTTGATCATGGTTTGGGGTGGCTGGGGAGAGGGGAGGGTTGCCTGGAGGAGGCATTGCTTTCAGACTACCCACTCCCTCTCAAGAGGTGCCTGCCTGGGGTATTTACCAAACCTGCTCCAACATTGCAGCTGGGAGGTCCTTCCTGGCTGAGATTTAGCAAACCTGTTTCCCTAGGAGGCCTCTTTTCCCACCACAAACAGATGGGTGCTAACGTCAGCAGCAGGCAAAGCTGTAAGTCAGCACTAGTGGGGGTTGTGCTCAGGGCCAATGGAAGAAAGGACCCTGACCGGCAGGGCCTCCTCTGACCCCCCACCCCAAAGTGGGGGCAAGGCAAGAGGCCATCCTGGGAGGCCTTGGCCAGGTTCATGGAGTAGGTGTGCAAACTTGGGTGGCCTGAGGCTCCAGCCTGGAGTCAGAGAAACCTGGACATGGAAATCAGAAGGACCCTTGAAAGGCTGTCTGGTTCATTTCCATGCAGAGAAGAGAGGTGTTATGATTCCCATTTCTTAGATGAGAACACTGAGGCTTTGGGAGGTGAAGAGTTGTGCCCAGGGTCCCCTGGACAGGCAGTGGTAGAACCAGACTCAGCAAGTCACTGTCCAGACTCCCAACTCTGTTTGCAACAGCACCTCCATGTGTGCACAGGTGTGGGGGTGTGGAGTGGTGGGCCCATGGAGCGGGAGGCAGACCTCTGTGTCTGCCATTCAGTTGAGGGTGGGTGTCACTGGGTGCCTGTTTCCCCTTCTGTGAAATAGGAGTGCTCAAATATTGCTCCTAGGGCCGAGGGCGAATCCAAAAAGATGGGCATAAGTAAAGCTCCTTCTGAACAGTCGTTATCTTCCCTCCATGAATCCTTATATAAGACTCTGGACGAGTATGTGTGTGCGTGTGTGTGTGTGTGTGTGTGTGTGTGTGAGAGACAGAGGGGGGGGGGAGGGAGAGAGAGGGAGAAAGAGAGAGAGGAGACTGAGATTCATGAATTCTGGCCAGGCAACCCCAGCAAAGAGAAGCCACAATGTTTACTGATCTTGGGAGGCATTAGAGGTTGGAGCCTCTAGGATTGGTCTGGCATGGTGCATGGTGGCGAGGGGCGGGGGGCGTGCCTGGAGAGGGAGGAGCTCCTGGACCCCCCAGGCTGCTACAAACCCCGAGCCTGTTGCCCTAGGAGGTGACAGGACAGGGCAGGGCAGGGCAGGGCTGGTCTCCAGGTAGGGCAGCTCATCCTAGGGGCTTAGGTGAGCTTGTCTCCCAGCCTTGGTTGGGAAGGTGGCTCCCACTGTCAGAAGTCAGGACTGGGGAGTTAGTCCCGAAGAGGTCCCTGTGGGCATTTGAAGAACAGCCCAGTGGGGGTGTCTGAACAGGGGTTGGAGAACGGGCTTGAGGGCACCAGAAAGGAGAAAAGAGGAAAGGCTAGTCTCTCGGCCTCCAGAAAATTCTACCTTCCTCATAGCCCAGCATGACCCTGCCTGCTCCCCTTGCTCTGGGAAGAAGCCTGAATAAGAGTCCAATTATTTGTGCTGATTATTGACATTTACATAGCATGCCATCCAGGAACTTGGGGACCTAGGATGCAAATCCACTCCCCAATGTGCAGATTTTGTGACATCAATGGAAACATTGGAGGCTGGGGAATTGCTAGGGCACAGAAGGGTCTCCCTCCTAAACTGCCTCTAATTTCCCCCATTGCATTTACAGGCACGTAATGGGTTGGAGTCCTTGAAGGTCAAAGCTGAAGGCAGACCTCGATGGCTTTCCATTCCAATCATCTTACTTCATACATAGGTAAGGAATCTAAGATCCAGAGAGGAGATAGGACTTGCTCAAGATCACATAGATAGGGACAGTGTGGGGTCAGAACCTGGTCCATCGTCTTCCATATTCATTCCTTGACCTAGGGTACACGGAAGCACTTATTTGGGGAACATCCTTCATGCACACACAGCCCACCCTCCCCAAGCACCTCTCACTTTATTTTGCTTCATAGCAGTACCTGATATGATGTATTTTGTTGCTTATCTTCTGCCTCCTCCCCCCAGTCCATGAACCTCCATGGGGGCAAGAATTTTGCCATATTGCCATATTATAAACATCTAGAACACATAGCTGCTCAATAAGGAATTGTGGGATTCATTCATTCATTGGCCACCTCTCTCCATTGTGGAGTCTGGTAACATGGAGAGGTGTCTGAGCTGGCCTCTGTCCCACAGAGATCCCTTCTTCCAGACACCAGCTACCTGAAGATGGGAAGGGGTCAGCTTGACTAGCTACAAAGGCCGGGACTCTGGAAGGTCAGTCACCCTTGGGGAGGGAGGGGCTGGGGCCAGGCGCTGGGAGTCTTTCCCGAGGATTGAGAACTGGGTCACATCCCAGAGTGACCAGTGGTGTAGACACAGGTAGCTTGTGACCAGGGAGAGGGGGAAAAGGAAGGTGGAAACCTGTGGAAGGTAGGAGCGGGAGCACGGAGGTGACCCTGGCAGAGAGGGTGAATGCGTTGCTGTGGAGGGTCTGGACCCTGGGTGTCTGGGGTGGGCTGCAGGGGGGTGAGGGGGTGGAGGAAGGGCACTGACACCAGTGTTTGGGTGGGTTGGGGAGGAAGAAGTCCAGGCTCCAGCCCCTGCAATACATATAATCAGATGGGAAGACATTACTCAAACCTAGAGAGGAGCTTTGGTTGATTGGAGGCTCTGTTTTCTCCTGTAAAATGGTGATGATGACCACCTGACTCTGGGTGTCGGGGGAGGTGAGCCTTGTATGAGAGGATCTGTCTGAATGTCCTTTGCCTGCTGCTGGACTCCCAAACACAGGCTGGCCTGGCCTCCTAACCACTTCTTCCAATTCCCTGGACCCAGTCTCTGGGGAGTGGGGCTCAGGGTCTCTGCCCCATGGAGTGGATCAGGCTCCACTCTTTCTGTTCCACAACCCCTCTGTGGTCGGTGGCCCAAGAGGTCACCCAGTTTCCTCTGTCCAGTTGGCCAGAACCCTCTGGGCGCTGGGGGTGCTGCGGGTTTCCTGGCCAGGGCCCAGGCCCTGGCCTCACTGGGGGCTGTGAGCAAGAGAGCAACAGACCAGATTTTGCGAGCCTGAAATAGTTTATGGCCAGGCTGAGGCAGGGAGGAAGGAGGGCATGGCCCCAGGAATGTAGGAGGAATGCCTGGGAGGCTTGTTCCTGCCCCCCACCCCTCCTCAACTCCCCACGGGAAAGTGAGCACAGGCTTCCGGCCCCTGGGCACTGGGCAGCAGAGAGGGAAATGGCTTGGGCCCTAACATTTCTGGGGCCAGGCTCTCAGGGCCAGTGAGGGGCTATATATGTGAGGGGTGGGCTCGTCTTCTTCCCTGGGGATCATCTCCAAGGAGGCCGCCAGAATAGGCCTATCTGTCCCACTAACCCAGGTCAGCCTTCCCTCCGTGTAAGCAGCTCTGTGAACACGTATCTTCCTTGCAGGGAGCAGGGAGAGCTGATCTGGCTTGAAGCAGGGCCTCAGTGTCTTCCTTTAGATTGAGAGCCCCCTGAGGGTTTATGTGTTCCCTTCAGGCTTGATTTCCTTAAGGACTGAGGCTCTGATGCAGCCCTCAAATGGAAGCCATTAGAAGGGAGGGCTGTACCGCCCTGCACCCAAACGCCTCCCTCGGCCAGAATGGGGTAGCTGCTGAAGCTGCGACTAAAAGATGCCGTTGCCATCCTCATTCCTCTTGGTCCAAGACTGAATTGTCTTCAAACCTGCCTGGAGAGCTGGGGAGCCTTTAAGGGCCAGCTGAGTCTTGTGGACCAGACACCAGCAATTAACAGCCTTTGCCTCTAGTCCTGTTCACAAGACACCTGAGGCTCCTACCTTCATGAGGCAAGGAAAAACCAAGCCTCCGTTACTCATCTGGCTAGCTCACTTGGCCTTGCCGGCAGCGTACCCAGGGCTTGCTTCTTCTGCTTGTAGTCTGGGGTCTACCCTGGAGAGGGGTTGGGAGCCAACAGGCCATGGCGTGCAGCTCTCTGTCCACTAATGATACCTGCACATTCCTGGGACCTGTATCGGGACCAGTCATCTTTCCTTTCATGTTTGGCTCTGTCCCAAACATGACAGCCAGTGGATGGGGTGGGGGCTGGGCAGGGGCCCCAGGGCAGGGGGAGGTGGAGTGGAGAGGTGGAGAACAGATGCCTGGCTTATTTTCAAGATTCTAGTGCCCTCAGTTTCTACCAAGGCTCCAGCTCTGGTAGGGCAGACACAGTTGTCAAAACTGGCCAGACTCCATCCCTTTTTTAAAGAGATGGCTCTCTCACCAGGATGTCTCTTTCCAATTCCCTTACATACTCCTAGATCAGTCCAAGGAGGTCAGTCTATGGTCAGGGTTATGGATAATCTATGCAGAGTTGGGCCACTGTGTGGATAGAATTAGGGTGACTGAAATTGGAGTTTAAGACCAACATAGAGAGGATCAGGGATCAGACTGGATTAAGGATCAGTTTATACCTGGGATTAGGAATCAGTCTATACCCAGGACCAGGGGTAAGTATATATCCAGAGGTAGGAAGTCAATCTATATTTAGGATTAGACTCAGTCTGTATCCAGGACCCAGTTTATAGTTAGGACAGTTTATGTTGAGGATTAGGAGTCAGTTCAGGGGACACCTGGCAGGCTCAGTCAGTAGAGTGTGTGGTCTTGATCTCAGGGTCATGAGTTCAAGCCCCACATTGGACATACAGCTTACTTATATAAATAAATTAATTGAAAAAAAAGGATTAGGAGTCAGTCTGCACACAGGTCAGGATCAGCTTATACCTAGGGACAGAGTCGTCCCTACACAAAATTAGGGGTTAACGGGCACCCAGGGATAAGTGCATGTTTGCACAGGAACTGAACCCATGGCTTGGCCACGGAAGGTGATCCTGGCTTATCTGCTCATGGAAGGCAGAGAATACAGCCTGCAGTTTGGTGGAGAGAGTTTGCTGATTCCTTGGCCATCCACTCTGGGTACCCACCTGTGGGAGTTACTAGGGACAGAGTGGGGAGCCTCATCACTCACAGAGAAAACTTCATCTTGAACAGTCACCAGCAACACCAGCCTAAACCCGATGGGGATAGAGCACAGCGCTCGGGCGAGGTCCAGTGAGTGGCTCGGAGGCAACACTGCCCAATGCCACGGCAGGAAGAGCGCCCAAAAGCCCTGCAGATGGGCACTTCTATTTACACTGTACTTCTTGAAACTCATTTACCAACAGCTCATTCTGCAAACATTTCCTGAATACCTACCATGCTTTAGGCCTGGGGTTCTCAGACTCGAGTGCACAGAAGAATCACCCAGGAAACTTGTGGAAAAGGCTGATTCCAAGGTCCTGCTCCAGGGACTTTGGAGCAAAAAGGTGCTGGGGGACTGCCCATGAATCTGCATTTTGAATACGCCACTGCTGTGGTGGTTTTAAGACCATACTTTTGGGAACCTGTCCTCCAAAGCCTCGTTACCCATAATGCCCAGTGAGTTCAGTGGGATGGTGCCAAGGATTTCCCAGATAAAAGGGTGTATGTGACCATTTTCAGAGAAAACCCGAGAGAGCCCTGCGAGGATGTAGTGGGGAGTTTCTCCCTCGTTTCTGACCACCACTAAGTTAAAATTATACTTGTTTGGTAATAAGAGTTGTATAAAATTTCGCTGTTTAACTATCCCAAAGCATTTTCACATGCTTGGCAAGATAGGAGAATTAGACAGACATACACAAGATTAGTGATGAGCATAGACGTGTGATGCAAAGCATAATTAATGCATTAAATGAGGCAACATAAAACAGTGCATATGAGAATGCTGCCCAAGTACAGTGCAGAGGGAGGGAGCAATGCACAACAGCTGTTATTATTAATAACTTCCCAATTGTTTATAAACAGTTGTCCTGGGAAACACTGTTCAAGCCATGCAGACCAACCTTATTTAAACCGTGGCCCTGCGCTTTGTCCCGCTCTCCCCTGCGAAGTGCCACCAGCCGAGAGCCCTGCCTGCAGTTGGTATATGGAAACCACAGGGTGTATGTTTTCCTTTTCCAAATATTAAATTAAAATATTGATTACACTTTTGCAGACAGCACATTTCCCTCTCCCCAACCTGCCCCTTGAGCAAGTATCTTGGTGCTGAAGTGTTCAGTCATCTTGAGGACGTTGCTGAAGGCAGGGAGGCTGAACAGTATGACACCCCTGCCCCCACCCCCACTCCTGTCTGCAGCTCACTGCCATGTGGCACGCTTCTGCAAGGTTACATAAACTGTCTTTATTTAAGGTTTCCACTCTTCCCTCTGAAAGTGAATGGACTTCTGGGCCAGCCTGTGGGGCAGGAACTTAAGGTATTGTGCTGCTCAGAGGGGGAGAGAGGGCTGGACTGAGTCCCAGGAGCTCCTAGAGACGACACCCTCCCAGTCTGGTCCTGGGAATCCAGACCTTCCTGTGGGGAGGGCAGGAGGTGACCTTCCATTCCCCTGGGCTGGGCTGCAGGCCACCTGGTCACAGCCTTCTTGGATACTGCCAGGGAGATTTTTTCATTTATTCTGGTTAAATTTCACCTTGTTGGTTTCAGGCCAGTGTTTCCAGAGCGGTATGGGATTTTTCTGGTTCTTCCAGAGGGCCAGTGACTTTCCCAGCCCTCTGGACATTCCCAACCTTCTGAGTCGCACCTCACCAGGGCATCACTCCACTTCATTCATTCATTCATTCAATAAGCATTCATTGAACAGCTGTGAGACTCCCCATACAGTGCAAGGCACTGAGATCCAGAGGTAGACGCATGGTCACAGTGTAGACAGATGACCAGGCACAGAAGCAGATCATTTCTCTCTAGTGGGTATACTTAAGCCAAGGGATGAAGGGGACATGAAGGGCATGTGGAAGACAAGGAAGTCTTCATAAGTGAAATAACACTTTATCTGAGTCGCAAATTATGAGAAGGGAGGAGAGGACTGGGGTTGTCCAGGCAGAGATAACAGCCTGAACATAAACCTGGAATCTGGACACATGCATGGTCGGGGATGCTTTCCAAGCCACCTTCTAGGGGGCAGCTGGGGGTCTCAGTTGGTTAAGCATGTGACTTCAGCTCAGGTCATGATCTCATGGTTTGTGGGTTTGAGCTCCACGTCGGAGAGTTCTGATAGCCCAGAGCCTGGAGCCTGCTTCGAATTCTGTGTCTCCCTCTCTCGCTCTGCCCCTCCCCTGCTTGCACTCTGTCTTTCTCTCTCAAAAATGAATAAACATTAAAAGAAATTTCAAAGCCACCATCTAGGGGTTGCATTTTGAGGTTCAAAGCAGAGAGATTATGAAGCTGAGGCTGGAGAAGCCTGCAGGAACAGGATCACAGCTGAGTGTGGAGAGTCAGGGGCTCACCCTGGGAACTGGGGCAGTGGAAAGCCTGGAAGGTTTCACCTGCAAGAGAATGAGGTAGGGAGGTCTGCCATTTTGGCACTGTCCGTTAACAGCACCCGATGTATCTTTTCTGTGGTTGTGAGTTCTTAACAGCTCTGGGAACGTGGGCTGCCCCAAGAACTGGACAGGGTCATGAGCCACTCAACTGCAAAATCTAGGGGAAGGAGAAGTCTTATGAGCCAGAGAACCCTGGCTTTGGATCTCTCGCTTTTTGAGTTCTGGCAAGGTACTGAACCTACCTCAGCCTCAGCTGCCTCATCTGTAGAATGGGAGTGATCCAGTACTGATAGCCAAGTGGCATAAGAGAGTGAGAGAGTCTATACTGGAAACCTTCAGGGAATGTAGCCCAGGGGAGGTGGGCTGGAGCTCATTCCAAGACTGTAATGGAGGGGGCCAGAGCCTGGTCTCCCCGCCCTCTGGCCACCATCTCCATTGCTGCTTGAGCAGCTTTCTGCGACGTCCCTCCTTGCCTGAGGTCTGATAACAGAGCCTGGGGAGTTATCCCCACCATAAACAGTCAGGTCCTGGGCTTTTCCTCCTGATCTGGTACCTCGGCCCTGCGTGCCCTGTGGCCCACCAGCCCTCTGGCCCCAGAGCAAGGGTGGAGAAGAGAGGGGTCTGCCCGGCATCCGGCAGGCCTCACAGTTATGCAAGTCTGTCCAATTCCAAACAAACTATAAACCTACCACCTCCCTGGCAATTCCAAGCATTCTGGCCAGCAGGCGGCCAGGCTGCCACTCCTCGGGACAGCCAGGGCTCAGGTCACAGGCCACGTCCCTCTCACCTTGGGTGAACCTAGTCGGGCAGAGCTGGGTCCCTGGTGGAATAGAAAGAGTTCTGGGCAGGGAGTTAAAAGTTCTAGGTTCTAATCCTAATTCTCCAACCAACTCACTGTGTGACCTAGGGTAGGTTCCTTCTCCTCTCTGGGCTGTAGTCACTTTGGCTGAGCCTCAGGAGTTGGGTGGTGATGATCCAGGGCACCTTCCATCCTGGTGTGCTGGGAGTTTGAGTTTGCTGTGACCTAAGCCCTTGAAAAGACTCCCCAGACTCTGGGCAGGGGGCACGCCACCCCTCCTCATTCATTTTATATCAGCTCCAAGTCCAAAGAGCAAACCACAGGCAAGAGAAGAACTCTGGTCACATGTGACCTGTGCTACTGTGAGGAGGAACTTCTTGGATCTGTTTTTGGAAGCCTCCAGATGCTGCTTCATTCATTATTCAATACATTCTTTCATTCAATGAAATTGAAGAATGAATTCATTCATTCTTCTTCATTCATTTGGTTACCAATATTAAGGGGCACCTATTCTATGCCAGACCCTGTGCTGGGACCTGGGATTTACTGGTGAACTAGATAGGCAGGGTCCTAATCCTTACTGGAGCTTGTGGGTTGGCCTGGCCCGTTTTTTTTCTGAGAGGCTCAAATACAGCAGGCCCATGTGTACTATCTGGAGAGAAAGCCCTGAAACCCCATGGGACCTTGTCCTAATCATGGACCGCTATCCTAATCATGTAGAGTCCTGCCCTAACCACTGAAGGGGAAGTGGAGGAGAGAGCAAATCTGTCCCGGCTCCAGGAAGCCCCCATGCTTTGCTGATACTGAGCCTTTACTTCTGGAGCTGGTCGGAGATCCAGTCAACCCCCCAGGGCCCCACTGGAGCCATGTGTCAGCAAGTGCAAAGCCAGGCCCTGCCCTGGAGGGTTCTGGGTGAGGGCAGCCTGCAGCTCCTAAGGAGCAAGGACCATTTCTCTGGGCTGTTTCTTCTGCTTATGGATAATACGGTGTTTGATAAGAAGAGGTTGGGGAATGGAGGCTGGACTCGGGCACATGGCTGCACAGCACTTTCGTTCTGGTGATGCTGTCTGGTAGTTACGCTCTGGGGAGGACTCTGAGCCCTTACAAAACTTGGGAAGGTAGGGAGGGGCTGCCTTGAGCCACACGAGCAGCACCAGCCGGTGCTTGCGCCTAGCAGAAGTGAGGATGGTATTAGAGCACAGGCTGGCTCATGGGGGGCCTGGGCCACAGAGGAGTGCCTTCAACAGGGGTGATGGGCTTCTGGGCCATGCCTGCCCTCCCTCTGCACCATGGCCAACCTGACTATCTCCTCTCCCTCCTGGCCTTCCAGACTCCCAGGGAAGGGATGTAGAGGAGGGGTGCCTTACTCCGCTTCCTCTGAAATTCTTGCACCCGGCTCTGGCCAGGGTTCAAATAGACAAACACTGACAGCCTCCTTCTTTTTTGTCTATTCCCTGCCAATTACCTTTCAATCATCTCCATTTGGCCTCGACCCCTGTTAAGCTTGGCTTTCTGGGTTGTTCCAGACAGTACGTTTAGGATTCGAGCTAATGCAACTAGTTTAGTGTTCCAAGTCCATGTTAGCTGCACTGATTTCCTTTTGGGGAAACTGAGTCCCACAGGGAAGACAAGGACTTGCCTAGACTCATCCAGCCAAACAGGGCTGAGCTAGGACCAGAACCCAGGTTTCTGCAGCTTACCAGGCTGGCTGCGTCCTGGGCTTGCTCCAAAATTCCAGGCTGGACCAGCCGCGTAATTTGTGAGGTCTACCACAAAAGGAAAACGCCATGCTCCTGGTTCAAACGTTATTAAGAATGTCGAGAGTGACAGCAGAGCACTAAACCAAGTGTGCGGCCCTTCTAAACATGAGCCCTTGTACAAAGGCACAGCTCTCATGTCCAAAGAGCTTGTCGGAACCCTAGGAACGTGGAAGGTGGAGAGGGGGACCCCCTCCAGATGGCTCCTGGGGGATCCGAGGATGTGCGCCTCATTGCCAAATGTGTCTCCGAGCCAGCAAGATTTCCAAGGTCAGTGAAGGGCACCATTTGGGGATCAGTCCTACACAGTGGGGTTCAATGCCAGGCTTTCTAAAGGTGGCGAGTGGGGTAGGGGGGACAGATCCAGAGGTCTATCTTTATTAGCAACTGGCTGCCTTAAACACCCCCCATGGAAAGTTCTTAGGCACCTCCAGTAGGGGCTGGAGCTGCAGCCCCCAGGCACCAGCAGAGGCTCAGGGCTGAGTGATGAAGGAGGTGCCGAGCCGGAGGAGGCCTCCACGGTTCTACCACCTAATGCAAGAGGGAGAACAAAGGGGCTTTGCTGGGAGGTATTATAAGATTAAGTGGCTGGGTCCAGGACAAACTCAGCAAGCCCCTTGGGACCTGAATTAGCAACAGCAACTGAAAAGAGGGGAATTAAAGCTCCTAGCCCTCTCACAGAGGCCCCCACCCCTTTAGTCCCTGCCTGGGCCTCTTCACAGAGCTAATCTGCTGCCTTGCCCAAGTTCCTGCCTGGGGCCTGCGAGAGGGGCTGCTCCCCTCCACTTAGAGGGGACCAGAGCCTTCCTGGGGAAGGAGCTGCCTGACCCCTGACCCCTGACCCCTGGGGCACAGGCTCTGAGCCGACTGGGTGGCCCAATTTGGGCTGAACTCAGACACTTGGCTGAGCTTTGGGCTTGAAGGGAAATCACTGCTCCTCTCTGGGCCTCTCCTTCCTGCTGACAGAGTGCAAATTTGAGGCTGTGGACCCAGTGGCCATCCTGGGAGTCCTTGAGATGTTCCCATCAGGCATCGGGGTAGACACCTCTCAGCCACACGGTGCCCGATAGACAGGAACATCCCCAGGACAGATGGGACTTTGGAATCTTGGGCTGATGGGTGTCTGATTAATTTAAAAAATGAGAAGGTGTTCGAGGTTGCATGATCTGGTCTACCTTGGCCTTCTCAGTTTCCCTTCTCCCTGCCTGTCCTGTGACAATGTATGCAGCACCAACAGCAAGAGGCACATGCCGCCGTGCTGTCTACTCCTTCTGTTCCCACTCTCTGGAATTCCCTTTCCTGGCTTGCTCTTCATTTCTTGGGGCCCAGCTCTGTCCACTTCCTGGAAGCCCCCTGACCTTCCCCTCCTAATGGCTCCCAGTGGACTTCCTAAACTAACAGTTTCTCTCTGTCTGTGTCTCTTTCTCCCAAGAGACTGTCGGCTGCTAGGGAGGTGGGCCACATGGGACCTGGGCCACATGGGACCTAGCACCTGGGCGCACTGCAACAGGACCCCTCCCTAGCTCCCAGTGCTCGGTGGGGGTGGGGGGTTGGGGGGGGCACAAGGATGACATAGCTACACAACAAGTGAATTGCCTGCACATTGAAGGCAGTGGAAAGAATTAACAGGGTGATGGCAAAGGGTAAAACTAGAGAAATCTATAAGTAGAGGATTCTAGAGGTGTGACCTGAAGCGGGTAGGAGAAGAGCCCGCCAGGCAGAGGGAATCGAGAGCTTGGGGGCCTTGAGAGGGCCAGGCGGGCTGAGCTGGGGCGGCGGGACAGGGTGGGAGACGCGGCCAGGGTGAGCAGGCGGCCTCAGAGGCTGCGGAGGGGATTGTAGCCCTTATCCGGAGAGCAATGCAAAGCTATTAAGGGGGTTTAAGCAGGCGGAGTGAGCGAGGTGATGAGATTTGCATTTCTAAAAGATCACTTTCGCTGCTGTGTGGAGAGTGGATTAGGAGGACAAGAGGCTTTTGCTGTCCGTGAGAGGGGACCGGGAGGGGAATATGGACAAATTGAGAGATTCAGGATGGGAGTTGACAGAATTTGGAAGTTGGTGGGATTTGTAGGGAGAGGGAGGAGGAGGAGGGCTCTGGGTTTCCAGCCCGCCCCTGGGAGTGGCCAGTGGTCCCGGTGGACAGCATGCGTCAGTGTATTGTGTACCCTCCTGTCCACAGGACACGGGGGTGTGGTGCTGGTGCCATCGTCCCTCCTCGGAGCAGTCCCGTGGGGCACGCGTGTGGGGCCAGGTCGTGGCTGCCCAGCACTTCTCCACGGTTAGTGTGCCTGTAAACATGTATGCATGCACGAAAGGACACAAGTCCACGCAGACTCGGACGGTACCCGCGTGCACACATACCCTTAGACAGGCAGATGGATCCATGGCACGCACTTGGCTATGGACATCCACACACCCACACACTTACCCTGAGGAGGCCTCTGGGCACACACAAGTTTACATGTGTAAATAGATCTTAATTATGAATGCTAAAAACAATCAACATTTATTGAGTGCCTGGTGTGTGCCAGGTATTATTTTAAATACTTCCTATTCCACTGAGATGCACAAATACCACCACAGCACCCACTGTGTGTGTGTGTGTGTGTGTGTGTACATCCCGTGCATGTACTCACATGTGTGAAGGGCACATGCATGCAGGCACATAAATATTATGCCATGTGGACTTTGGTCTAAACGAACGTGTATTTATTACAAAAGCACAAATTGCCACAGAGCTAATTTTGGGCGCACACATCGGCACAGTTATATATATACACAGGGTACACGTTCAGTTCCCACGCGTACATTTCCTCTTGTGCCATACACACGTGGTACACCCTTGGACCTACACACTTGTGTCACATGCTCACGGATGCCGCACACACAGATACAAAACTCTTTGACCCTTTCTCCCACAGGGCAATTTATGACCATCCGGGCTCATGTCCGGATTTGCCATTAACATTAATGAGGTGATGTCGCCGGGGTGTTCGGAAACCCTTGTCGGGGCGGGGGGTGGGGTGGCAACGGGGAGAGGACAGAGAGGCCACGGTCACAGAGGAACAGCTAATTATCCGGCTGACCAAGGTTTGATTGTTTTTCCCACGGCTTCCCCCACTGTCCCCAACACAGGCCAGGTTCTGGCTATTCCAGAGGGTGCTGGGGGCAGGAAGCATGGCTAGGGAAGGGGAGGGGGAGGAGGGAGAGGGGAAGAGTGGTGGGGGGTGGAATGGTGAGTGACCCCAATTTCAGTGTTGCCCCGCCCCCTTCATCAGACACACTCTTCCCCTAGAGCTATCTGAGTTGTTTCCTGAAATGGTTCAAAATTCTTTTTTTTTTTTTTTTTTTTTTTTTGGGAAAAGAGATCAGAGCACCTTTTATTAAAGAGCTCTCAGGCGAGGTTCCATGGCTTAGAGGGAACGAGCCAGGGAAGTCGCAGAGATGATACAGAAAACCGAGGTCAGACATAAATGTAAAAGATTCTTGTTGGGAGCACTCTCGGGTGAAGTTCCCTGGTCCGGACAGGATGGGCCAGGGAAGTCGCCTCAAAAGTCTTAACAGTTGGCATTTCTGTGGCGATCCCTATGCACGGCGCTCATTGCCTCCTCCATTCACTTTCTGAGCCACTATTTTATGAACAATAAAGCACTGTTTTAAACAATTCAACTTGCTACAGTCTCCTGAATCGATGAAAAACCTTTTCTAAGCATGAGTGAGTATGGGTTTCCCATGAACTCATCCATCAGAGAAATGCCTCCCCGGCTTTTTGGGCTTGACAATAATAAAGGGAAATGACAATAATCAAAATGCAATTAATGCAAATAACCTTTGCACACCTCTTCCCTGCTCGCAAAGGTGTCTTTCACATCCTTGATTCATCCGAGGCTCACATAGCCCTGTAAGGCTAGCAGGACAGGTACAGTTTTCCCCATTTCACTGATGCAGAAACTGAGGCTGAGAGAGGAGAGGTTTGCCCATGGTCATGTGACTAGGGAGGAGCGGGGCTGAGACTTGGATCCTTCAAGTCCCTTCTCTGTGAATCACTACATGTTCTCTGTCATTTATTTGTGGGGCTTCCTCCTAAAACATAACATAGATTAGACACCATGTGCTTCCACAGAACTTTCTCCTTAAATCTCCTGAGACTCCTGGGGCAGTCCCAGGGTGGAAGGTGGATGGTGTGGTCCCCAGCCACAGATCAGGTCATGGACTCCAACTCTGGGAAGAATCTGGGTGGCCTTCTTGTCTTGCCATAGACATAGATGGGGGTGGGCCACCTGGCTGGCTCAGTACAGCACGTGACTCTGGATCTCAAGGCTGTGTGTTTGAGCTACCTGTTGGGTGTCAGGTTACTTTAAAAAATATCTTGGGGTGCCTGGGTGGCTCCTTTGGTTAAGTGTCTGACTTTGGCTCATGATCTAGTGGTTCATGAGTTCAAGCACCACATTGGCTCTGTGCTGACAGCTCAGAGTCTGGAGCCTTCTTCGAATTCTGTGTCTCCTTCTCTCTGTCCCTCCCCTACTCATGCTCTGTCTGTCTCTCTCTCTCAAACATAAATAAACAAATTTTTTTAATTAAAAAAATAAATCTTAAAAAAGATATATATAGAGACATCAAGGGCTTCTCAAGCCCTGCTGGCTCCAAGGTGAGCCTAGATCAAAGATTGGGGCCGGGGTTGGGGGGGTCTGGAGGAGGCTTCTAAAGCCCGTCTAAACATCACCACCAGGCGTGTCCACCTAAGGAATTATCTGCTTGGTTTTACAAATAGGGCAAAGAACCCTGACAAGTCATTAGGGCAACAGTCTTTATTGAACACATTATTATATTATTAAGCCCTGAGCTCAGTACTCAATTTGATAAAGGGCTAAGTGGGCACAGTTCACAAGGAGCTTCCAGTCTGATGGGGAAGAAAGAGTTTGAGACTTGGGACCACAGAGTCTGGGTCTGAGTTCCAGCACAGAGGGTCATTTGTTTTTGTACAATGCTGATCAAAAGTCACTGTATTCTTATCTCTAGAATGGGAATGTTCCTACCTTCCTTCAAGCCTGCTGTGACAGTCAGATCTATAAAATGTCTGTCGCAGGGCCCCTCACAGACATGATGCTCACTTGACACGTTCTTCCCCTCTTAATTTCCTGCCAGGCTCTTTTCTGCTCACTTCTTCTCCCTCCTTCCCTTCTGGCCACTCCCTCATCATTGATCACGTCTTCTGGAAACATCTGAACTCTTGGCCCAACTTTGTCAACTCCCCCACCATTCCCGGGCCCATCCTAGCTTGAATAGGAGGGGTGCTGAGCAACACGGGATGGGGGGCAGGAGGGAGCCCCGGGGGTCAATAGTTCTCTGTTACAGCCTCTCCCATCATCCCTCTCCCATCCAAAGGAGACAAGGAGACCCACAGACACTTCCTCCCCCTTTCTCTGGCTTCCTTAGCCTAAGATACAACTTTTCCCAGGAAGACTCACTTCATCCAACCAGGAGCTCTTGAACACTGGTAGGGACACTGAAGCCCTTTCTCAATGCCCTTGAGAAGCTGATTCCAGAAAGACAAATGTGCAGATCAACAAGGCCTGGGGTGTCCTAGGGGAGGGGGACTCAAACACTTCCCTAGGGAAATTTGCTCCTCTCTCAACTCTGCAGCTTGGTCCTATTAGGTGAAGATTGCAGGGATAGGGGGTGGGGGGTGGAGCAGCTGTGACAGGAATCCCTAGATGAACAGAAAGGGGTTCTGTAAGGCCAGTGGGGTCAGGGTCTGTCTGCCAGTGCTCTGCAGAACCGGGGAAGCCTTCCCTTCTCTGTTCAGCCTAGGTGTGGGTGGTCACCCCAGATGCGGATGGGGAATTCCGGGGTCCCCTGCTGTGCCTCTGCTCCAAACTTGGCTTCAGATCTGCGATCTGAGCTTCAGCCTCCTTTCCTCTAAAATGGTTGAATAACCAGCATCCTCCCCACCCCCACCACATCTACCCAACCTGGTGTGTTCTGGGCATCTCATAAGACTGTGAATAAGAAACTGGGGTCCCCTGTGGGAACCTGGACAGAGCTGTGGGGTTCAGGCTAGACCACAGCACATTCTTGGGCAGGAGGGCTGCCAAAGCCGAGGGGCCATGCTTCACTGGCCCTGGCCCTGCCCGAGCTTTAAGCTGTAAAAATGCCAGTTAAACAGAGCCAGGGATGCCTCAGAATTCTTTTCAAGGGCAGCATGAGGCGCAGGTCCTGCCAATACCAACACGGAGGGCCTGCCGGCTGCCTGGGCACCCTGATCAAGGCCCCTGCGCTCAGCAGGTTCATGGCAGCCTATTCCCTTGGGCAGGTGGCCTGGCAGGAGTCTCATAGCATCCGGCCGCGGTTCAGGGCTCATCCCGTGCAGGGCCACCTGGGGTCTTGGGTGTGTGTGTGTGTGTGTGTGTGTGTGTGTGTGTGTGTGTGTGTGAATGGGGGCTGCCTAGAAACAGTGGGTTGGGAAGACCTGGCCAGGAATGTGAGCAGGGAGGGTAGGGTGCGAGAGCAAATAGTGGAACCAGTCGGAACGTGGATGCAGATGTGGGGGCAGGTGGGGGGCACTGGCTCGGAGCACTGGCCGGCAGTCACTGGAGGTGAGGGATGGGTTCTCAGGATAGACTTTCACACTGTCCCCCGGCAAGGCACCCAGGCTGGGATTCACCAGCATGAGGAATGGGGGGTGGTGCTGGGGTTCCTCCCCTGACCCTTCGAGCCAGGCCTCTGCTTTCTCAAGAGTCATACCTTAGGAGCCTGTGATCTTACAGGGAGAGCTGGGCCCAGGATCTGCTCTGGGGCCTGTGCCCTTCCTACCTGAGGCTAAGGAGCTCTGCCCAGAAAAGGCCCTGGAGAACTTACGTGTGCTGGTAGAATCAAGGGCTCAATGTCTCCAGGTTAAGAAACCTGTTTGTTCCATTGCTGCCTCCTTTCAGTACAACCGAAGGCAAATTGCCTCCTCTCTCTAAGACCTCAGGTCTCTTTATCTGTAAAATGGGGATAAAACAACCTCTGTGCCTCACTGTGAGGGCAGTGGGGCCAGGAAGACGGGTGTGGGCCTCTGGAAGAAGCTGACGGGGCCCCAGAGGTGGTCTTTGTGGATGAGAGGGTGGGCACTTCGGTGGGACCTGGGGAGGAGGGGGAGGGATGTGGAGCTCATGAGCCCACCTCCTGGCTCAGCTCACTTAACAATAAGCACATGATTTAATGCGCCCAGTAAATCCTTTTCCGCCTCAGCCCCTCAGCTACCGCACGACAGGCTCATAATTCAGTTTTAAACAAGTCTAGGATTAGGGCTGCAGCTGTGAGATGCAGGGAGTGTCTGTGTGTGTGTGTGGGGGTGCATCTGGCCTGGGGGGCTGGCCACACTGCTTCCCATGCAGGGCAGGGAGTAGGAGGTGGGTGTGGTGTCTGCAGGACAAGGAGGTAGGATGGCCTGGCTACTATCACAGGAGGAGGTCTCATGGCCTTGGGGAGGGTTAGGACCTTGCAGAGGGGGCCCCCAGAACCACAGAATCTCAGGGCTGGAAAGGACCCCAGGTTTCATGATGCTGCCAGGCCTGGGCTGTAATGGGCAACTTTCGAAAGTTGGGGGAGAGGAGGTGGAAAGTCACCATTGGTCATATTGGTCTTACTTTTCATATACGAAATGTATTTTTAAAGTTTATTTTTATTTATTTTGAGAGAGAGAGAGAAAGAGAGAGAGCAGGAAGGTGTGTGTTGGGGAGGGGCAGAGAGAGATTGGGAGAGACAGAATTCCAAGCAGGCTCCGCGCTGCAAGCACAGAGTCCGATGCGGCGCTCGAACTCACACACTGTGAGATTGTGATCTGAGCCTCAACCAGGAGTCGGGCACTTAGCCAGCCATCCATCCAGGGGACCCTCATCTATGAAAAGTATCTGAGCAGAGCCCGCTTCTCCGTTTCTGCGAGGTTTTGTCTCGTGTTTTGGTTTTTCAGAACTGAGGCTTGGGAACCGTGGTTGGAGAGGGACCCCAAAACCCCAGCTCAAGATGAGGATGAAGGCAAGTGGATCTGTGAGAGCTGACTTCGAACCCGGGAGAGGCCCCCAGTGGAGCCCGGACTGGGGCTTCTGCAGGGTCAGCCCAACTGGCAGAGTGAAGACCAGCGGGGAGAGCATCCAAGACGAGACAACCCAGGGCCCCAGGGTGGTCGCAGGAAGAGGTCTGCCCTGGAAGGAAGGCAGCAAGCTCCCGACCTGGAGAAAGAGCAGCTGAGGCGTGTGGCAGCACGAGGCCGGTGGCTACAGAGCAGGCTTAGCGTTGCCCAGGGGGCACCACGAAGCAGAAGAGCCTGAACAGCCCTGCTACTACACTGCCCGGCTTGGGCCCTGGCCTCGAGATACCGGCTGTGTGGGCAAGTTATGTCTCTCCAGGGCAGTGGCCATGAGGCTTCAGTGAGACAAGAATTCAAGAGATGTTTGTCCCGTTCCCCCAAAAGGGTCTTGGAAATTCTGTTGTGCGTAGAAATGGAAGCTTTCTTAATGAGCTGGCCTGCTCCAAGGCATAGTGGGACGTCTGTCCCAGGGCATGGTGGGACCTTTACCCCAGGGCATAATGGGGTGGTTGCCCCAGGACATTGTGGAGTGTTTGCCTCTGGGTACGTGGTCCCCAGGGGATGGAGGGATGTCTGCCCTACAGACCACTGACTCCTCTACGCTAGCAGGACGTCTTTCCCTCTGCTCCCAGGCCACTCTGTGCTTTCTGATTTGCCTGACTTTTCCCTCTGCCTACTCCAGAGAGAGAGGACACAGGATCTCATCTACCTCTTTGGTCCCCGCACCACCTTCACCTGCAGCTCCTGTCTCCAGCTGTTACCTCTCCTCTCCCCGCCCAGCCAGTCCTGCTCCTCCTCTGACTTCTTTGCTCACCCATGAAGGCGGCCCAGCCATGATTCCCGAGCCCCATCCCCAGACATCTGTCATAGACAAGGCATTGTCGGTTCTGCCTTCCAAACCTCCCAGGTCCTTCCAGGCTCTTGTTTTCCTCACCAGAGCTGCTGCTTCCTCTATCTGGCTCCTCATGGGCTCTCTGACATCCCATCCAGTCCCCCCATGCCTCCCCCTAATCCGTTCCCAACAGGTCACAGAGGACTTGCTTAAAATGCACATTGTGTCATACTTCAAAAAGCTCTGACAGTTCCCACTATGGCCTGCACTCCTCACATTTTCCTACCTCCGTGCCATGGTAGTGTTTTCCTCTGCTTAGAATACTATCCTCTGCTTCTCCAACCCACAGAGTGCAGATTCAGTGGAACCTCCATCACTTCCTCATGCTCTTTCTCTGTCCTAAAACCCTGCAGGGGTCCCCCAAGACCTCCCAAACCAAGTCCTGATGGGTCAACGTCCATCTTAAAGGGGTGACTGAAGGGAGTTGGCCACAGGGCCATGTGAACAGAGCTAATGGGGCCACCCCTTGGCCTGAAGGGACCAGGGAGACAGTTGTTGCTTCAGGAGAGGAGTTGCTTCCCAGGATCTGTGGCCACAGATAAATGACACAACTCCACGCCGAGCTGTGGTCTAGCAAGACTCCTAGGGGGCCTCTGTCTCTTCTCATCCTGAGATTACCTACTGGTGCCTCCCATTGGCTCAATTCAACCAGAAACCAGAGGACAGGGGGCAAGGGTGAGGCAGCCTGAGGAAGCCAGTCTCCCCAAACAGAGAAGGGTGGAGAATGGGCCTGGGGGTGAACAGCCCCTGTGGGCCCCAGCTCCAGGTGTGGTTGCCTTGACGCTCTGGCCCTGGGCACCTCCAAGTACCATGTTTCTCATACCCTCTAGGGCTCCAGTGGACCTCCGAGCCCACAGCACCCCAACTTGCCAAACCTGTATCTTTGCAATGTTGTTCCCTGAGCCCTTTCTGTGTTGGCCGAGACCTGCTCATCCTTGGACCCTCAGCTGTGGTAGTGCCTCTGACCCCACGTCCAGGGTCCATGGTCCCAAGGTCTTCTGGACTTACCTTCACCAGGCACTTAGCTCTCATTGTCCAAATCTTTTCACTCACCCTGAGGGTCAAGACTGGTTTTTTTTTTCTTTTTTTTAATATATATTTATTTTTGAGAGATAGGGAGAGCATGAATAGGGAGGGGCAGAGAGAGAAGGAGACAGAATCTGAAGCAGGCTCCAGGCTCCAGGCAAGCATTCAGCACAGAGCCCGAGGCAGGGCTGAACCCACGAGCCGTGAAATCATAACCTGAGCCGAAGTCGGACACCTAACCGACTGAGCCACCCAGACACCCCAGGACTGTGTTTCAAATGTGCTCGTTTCCTGCCCTGTTTGTGGTAGGTGCTCATTTAAATGCTTGTTGAGTTGAATTCTAGCCTTGTGTCCCTGCAGATGGCTTATTTGCTGCTCTGGCTCCAAGATCCCATCTCCTTGAGAGCAGCAGCCAAGTCCATCTCTGCTCTGAATCCCCTAGCACCTGAAACAGTGGTGGTTTCAATGACGTGTGCGGATGGCCCGTGTGAACGAATGAATATGTGGGAGGCAAAGCAGACAGAGAGAGTGGGACACGTAGACCATGTGCTGTGAGAGTTCAGAGGAAGACACCGCTTCCAGCTAGGGAGACTCAGGGAAGACTTTCAGAGGGCTAACTCGGAGCTGACCTTGAAGGATGAAGTCATGAGGAGGGGCTGGGAAAAACATTTCCAGTTGGGGAAGGGCAGGAGCCATGGCCCTGAGGGACAGGGGAGGGTCAGGAGACAAGTGGAAGGGGGTGGAGGAACTCTAGCTGCCTGTGTTTCCTCTGCACAGGCTTTCCCTCTCTTTTCCTCCAGCTTCTCTTCCCATTTCTGCCCCAAGAGTCCTGTGACTGACCTGCCCCGTCAGTGTTCCTGGGCCCCCTAGCTCGGCACCCACCAAGTGTAGATTCCTGTCCGCTCTGCCCAGGACAGCCCTGCTCAACCTCCAGAGGCCTGTGTTCTCCCCCCTGCCCCTCTTCTTTGGGCCCTGGCATGGAGCCTCTGAGGGCCTGGGCTGTGAGTTCGAGTTTGGGCAGGAGCCCACTCACCCCCAGTGACGTGTTGGGGCCGTCTGGGCCACAGGGAGCCAGACGTGAAAACCGCTAGTCGGTGGAACAGGGTGGCCGGCCGCAGTGCGCCAGCCTGGGTGCCCGCCCTGCCCCTCCCTTCCCTGAGGGATGTCCCCAGTGGACTGGCCAGTGGCCCGAGGCTCCAGGGGAACATGCTTTCTGCAGGCTGTGGCTGAAGAAGGATGAACCGGCTGTCCTGCCAGCTCTTTGTGGGGAAGAGGGAGGTGCCCTTCGCCAGCCGGCACCCCATGGGACGCCCGGCCAGGCAGAGTGACCAAGGCACTGGCCTCTACTCCCCATCCCCCTGGTCATTTTCCCCTTAGGGCCTTTGATGGGAAAGCCAGAGCTCCTAGTACTGGGGGGGAGTGACTCCCAGGAGGGTGGTTTATAGGCATGGACTGGGGCCTGGGAAGAGCCCGTGCTAATGGGGACCATTGTCTTCTAGGGCACAGAGCAGCTGGCACACCGTGGTGGGACACAGAGGGGGAGCCCTTCCTGTGGCCCTGGGGCTTGGGGCCACTCAGGGCCCACTGGGGCTGAAGGCTGGACTGAACTCATGCCCTTCTCTGCCATCTACTGAGTACCTAGACTGTGTTGGTCTCCCAGTGGCCTTCAGAGAGCAAGGGGAAGAAGAAGCCAGAAAGGCCCTGGCGGATCCCCCTGGCCTCCTCCCCAGACCTTCCCCAGCCCTCCCAGGCCTGAGGGCAGGCACCCAAGGGAAAGGGGCCCTCGCCCCCGCTCCAGTGATTCAGAGAGAAGTCTCCTCTGAGAGGCATGGAGGAGTGGGCCCCAGGGGGTGAGGCTTTATTAGGGAATGAGGAGTGTGAACAGGGCTTGCCCCCCATGGGTGGAAGGCAAACAAAAACAGATCTCACTCTTCTTACCCTCCACTGGCAGCCCCCCTGCAGTGAGGGGTCCACCCCTTCGGCTGTCGGTTTTCTTCCAGAGTAAGAAAGAGAAGCAAGAGGAGGATCCCATTTGCTTTCAGATTCACTTATTGATTCAATCCATTTCTCCCTCAGTGTTTGCCTTGTGTGTTCCTTCCTTTGTTCCTTAGTTCGTTCATGTGTTCATTCAACAAATAAGTGCATCCGAGTACCTGACAAGTACTTGGCCTTTTGCTGGGGAAGCCCTGGGGGTCTGAAGAAGTGGGAAATGAGAGTTCCTAACCTTTCTGGGAGCAAAGATCTTCCTGACGAGCGATGGACAGAACACGTCACCTCACTCGGCCACCTGCCTATGTCAGCAGGCTGGGTTAACAATTCCTAAGTGCTATCAGCCCTGCCAGGGAGGCAGACATGAAACTGACAACTACACATGGCGAGATAAATACTAAGTGGGTTTGATTCCTGGCTTCCTAAGTCTCTTACCTCTTTGAACCTCAGTTTCTTCACCTTATACAGGGTCTAATTCTATCACCACCCTGTGTCACTGTGGAAAATAAATGAAACAAACTCTAGAAAGGGCTTAGCAGTGCCTGGTCTGTCTTAAGTGTTTGTGGATATGAATTCTCTTTCCCTCGTATCCCTAAGAGACTGTGACTATCATCACTTCATGTTACAGAAGAGAAAATGGAGGCACAGAAAGGTAAAACAATGTCACACAGCCGAGAGGTAGCAGAGATGGGATCTCAACCCACCCAGTCTGGTTCCAGAGCCTTTGCCCTGAACCACTACTCTATCCTGCTTTTCTTTTCTTTCTTTTTTAAAAAACATTTTTTTAATGTTTATCTATTATTTTTGAGACAGAGCATGAACAGGGGAGGGGCAGAGAGAGAGAGGGGAAAACACAGAATCTGAAGCAGGCTCCAGAGCTGTCAGCACAGAGCCCGATGTGGGGCTGGAACCCACATACCCAGATTATGACCTGAGTTGAATCGGACGCTTAACCAACTGAGCCCGCCGGGCGCCCCTCTATACTGCTTTTCTAGAATGGTTCCATTTTCTCACCATGGTGTGACCCTCCAGCTCGCACGCATCTTCCCGTGGGTCACTTCTGCTGGAGCCAAGGGTCCGGGAGAGGAAATGGAATTCCAGAGAAAATGTACTGCCTTTCCTAAAAGTACAAGTTCAAGTTTTAGTGTAGAGGCAAGGGGGGAAGGAAATCTCCAGAGGACCAGCTCTAAGGAGTGGTAGGAACATCAGCCTGGAGCTGGTAGAGCTAGGTTTGGTCTTGGTTCTGTTATCAAACCACCTGCCCAGGCCGCCACGTCCTCATCTGCAGAATGAACACGACGATTCCAATGTCCTGGCATCGGAGCAAGGTCTATAAAAGTCCTTTGAGGCCCCGCGTGCCTTCTGTGTGGCCTTATGAAGGGCCAGCCCTATACCAGGGCCTCACATCTGCCTCTTCCAGACTGCGAGCCCCACCGGGGCAGGGCTCGGTCTGCATTTTACTACCAGCTCTCAGTACATTCCTTGGCACAGGGAGCTCCATAAAGGCTTACTAGATGAAGAAACCGAGAAGGACTGCACACATGTCAGACCTGACGCCAGGAGACCTCCTTTACTTTTTCTAGTCTGGAGGCCTGATATTTCCCTGCCCTGGGACTTCCGGGAGAGCAGCCAGGGCTGATGGGAGTATCTTTGCCAAGGTCCAGGAGAAGCACCCACCTAAGGGCCCCCGGCCTCCTCCCAGCGCTCTCGACCCCTTGTCTCCCAGCCCCCAGGATGCCCAGAGCATGCTGGACCCAGACTGAGCGCACAGCTCCCGACGCACAAACAGGTGGCCTGAGAGGGACCAGGTCATTTCAGTCTCACACAAAGAAACTGCCAACGTTTTTCTATGAATACACCGACCTTCTCCCCCACAGTCTCCCTGGGACCTACCCAGGAGAGCAGGAGTGGGTGTGACTAAGCCCGCTATCAGAATGTTATTTTGTAGATTATCCTATATTCGAAGCCATGAGGTCATTGGCTATTTAAAGAGATCTATGGTAAGGGGCGCCTGGGTGGCTCAGTCAGTTAAGCATCTGACTTCAGCTCAGGTCATGATCTCAAGGTTCATGGGTTCAAGCCCCGCATTGGGCTCTGTGCTGACAGCTCAGGGCCTGGAGCCTGCTCTGGATTCTGTATCTCCCCCCTTTTCTCTGCCCCTCCCTCACTCATGTTCTCTCTCTCTCTCTCTCTCTTTCTGTCTCTCAAAAGAATAAATAAACATTAAAAATAATTAAAAAAAATAAAGAGATCTGCGGTGAATCCCTTTGTAAATCGGGGCGAGAATTCCTTGAGGGATTTCTCACATCTAGGTTTGCTTAAAGGTTTTCAATTAGCAATAATCATACCTCGGATAAACCTCATTGGCTATGATACTGCCACAGCGCAAAGCTAGGTTTGCTTTAAGGCAAGTTGTCCTGGGGGCCAAGCACTTTGCTGGTTGGGGTAGAGTCTGAGCAGAGAGCAGGCCTGTGGCCCTGGGAGGAGTTGGGGAGGAGGTGACAATATGCCCCAGCAGGCAAGAGCAGGGAATGGAAGCAGGATCTGTGCTGCCATGTGGGTGTGCGGGCAGGAGCGGGGAGGTCAAGGAGAGCCTGTCCTGGCGGGGGTCAGCTGACGTCCAGTTATCTGACAGTCCACTTTGGGTCAGTGCACCTTCATCTTTCTTGAGCATCATTGCGCCCCAGATCTGAGCGAGTGTCCAAAGCAGTGCCTGACAGAGTGGGGTTCAGCCAGCCATTGCTGGATAATCACCCAGAATGTCTAGAATGGATTCCCCTGCCTGGCAGACAGGTATTAGTGAAGGAATAAGCTGGCTATGCAAAGTTTTGTGGTTCCATGGGCTTTTCTTGAGCATCTGTCTATCGGCTTAGGGCAATACTTGGTGTGGCCAGGGGAGGGGTGCTGTGTGTGGGTGGGGTGGGGAGTGGAATAATCAAGAAGTACAGTCGGTCCTCGGCCTGAGGGGTCCCTAATCTGCAGGAGGGGGCTGATATAACCTGCACCCACAGAAGAATCTGAGATTAGAAAACACGGGGGTAAAAACCGCAGCGTGCATAAGAACTCCAGCTCTGGGATTGCTCATTCTTTAATGCATGTGTTCCACAGCTATTTGTTAGGCACCGATTACATGTCAAGCGCCAGTTTAGGCTCTGGGGATACAGCAATGAATAAAATGGGTTAAATCCCCTTCCTTCATAGAGCGCACATTCTGGTAGGTGGAAATAGTAAAAGAAAACAAAACAAAACAAAAAAACATAAACATGTGCATACACATATCAGTAGCCAGAATTGCTCTAAAGAAACATAAAGCAGGGCAAGCTGGGGGGCGGTGGGGAATAGATCGGAGGTAGTAGGCTATTTTATGCAGGGGGGAGGTAATGTTGTCTGAAAAAAGTGACATTTGAGCAGACTGGAATAAGTCATATGGATATATGGGGAAGAGCATTTTAGGCAGCAGGAACAGTAAGTGCAAAGGTCCTGGGGCAATGTCTGTTGTGTTGAAGAAACAACGCTGAGGCCAGTGAGGCTGGAGTGGGATGAGGAGGCAAGTGTCGGGTCTGAGTTCAGGGAAGTAGCAGGGGACCAGGCTGTATGGGGCCTTGTCAGTCATAATGCAGCCATGATTGAGGTGGACAGTGGGAGGACATGATCTGACTGCACTTTAACTTGTGAGGGATGTGTGGAAAATTCACTATACGAGACAAGGTGTGAGTGGAAGCAGGAGACCATTTAGGAGGCCCTGCAGCAGTCCAGGCAAGAGTTGATGGTGCTCAGATAGCGCATAACAGTGACCATGTAGTGGACAGAAAGCAGTCAAATCGCAGCTCTACAACTTTCTAGCTGTGTGCCCCTGGGCAGATTCCTTAACCTCTCTGAGCCTCTATTTTCTCATGCAGAAAACAAGGTAATTAAAGATATTCACCTATACCCCTGGTGGGATTTTTGCGATGGCTGCATGGGATAGAGTGACAGGCACACATTTGGTGCTCTCTCAGGGACAACTCTTAGTCATTATTAACCCCCAGGAACCCATTGCCCTGGGAACCGCATATTCATGGTGGAATTAAGTGGGCCCAGAAAACCCAAGATCTGAGGAGTCCCTTGGCTCAATGAGGAGAGAGAGCTTTAAATGTCTAAATCCCCAGCGCCTTAGGCTCAGCTGGCTACTGTCTTCTGGCCTGCCTGCCTCCCATGCCCCCAGGCAGAGGTGCCCTTGGCCTCTTGTTTATTTGTTTGCCTTTTACCTGTGTGGAAGTTTCAGCTGAGAAACCGGCCCCACCAGTTGCTGGGCCCAGCAACCCCTCCCCCCAGTGGGCTTCCAGCTTTTCCTGCAGAGTCAACAGTGCCCAGGAACAATGCAGGGGGAGGGGACAGCTGGGAGTCTGACAGCTTCCCAGCAAGCACATGACCCAGGGGGACCTGCTGTTGGAGGGAATGGTGTAGAACAAACCCTGGGGAGGGGGAGGACCAGGGAGGACCCTTGGATCTCTGGGCAGGTGCTGGTGGCTCTGGTGCCTTGGCTATGCTGGACAAGGGAAGGCTCTCTGGACAGCTGAGGACATCAACCTAGAAGCCTGAAGTGACATGCCCAGAAGGGATTGGTCTAGCCCTGCTGCACCCTTGCGTTGACTCCCTCTTTCACCTATTTATTCAAAATACTGAAGCTTGCTGCATGCCTGGGTCTGGGCGTAAAAATGCTCCTCCCACAAGGAACAAGGAGAGGAGAGAGAGGAAGTGACTTTTCCAAGGTCACATAGTAAGTTCCTTCAAAGCCCTCAGAGGACTTCTGACGCCCATGCAGTGCTCGGACCAGCGAGTGGCCTCTGGGATGGCAGAGGCTGGCCAGTGCCCGTCCCCGAGAGCGCCCTCCTCAATGCATTCGTGTGTGCCTGGTTACCTGGGAGAGGGCAGGGGGCTGTGCCTGGGGCAGGGCAGGGCTGCAGGAACCCGAGGACATGGCTCCAGACTGGTGGGGCTGTGGGGGGTTGGGGACCAGCTGGGGAGGGGCAGTGCCTCTGGCACGCCTCATGACTTCAGCCCTACTCAGGGTCATCTCCCTGGATCGGCTTTTAAGCAGGAATGGGCTTCCCTGCCAATTTGTCAAGGTCACCATGGGAAACGTGAACATGCTTTTTGAAAGCACCCCCCCCACCTCCACTTTCCCCCAAACTGAAGCAGCGTGGATCAAAGCCGGGATGGTGAGCTCCTGCACTGGGCATCTGGCTTGTTGGCTCATAAGCCCATCACTTCTGGGAAGTCTGTGGCTGTGGGTACTGGGGAGTGCTGTGGGGAGATCTGCCCTGCCCTTAGGGAGTCTGGGGTTTAACCCCCATTTAACCCAAGGGGTTAAATGATGAAAAGTTTATTCAGTTGTTTTATAGGCCTCCTGGCCCCATAGCACTCCAGAGGCAAGGTGCCTGTGGGAGCTAGGGGCCTGTCCTAATCTCCAGCTCAGAAGGCTAGAAGGCCTCTGCTTCTGGCCGTTGAGACCGACCCACACGGGGTCTCTCAGCCCGTCCCACCAGACGGCCAGCCCCATTCTGCCCTGGAGCCTCCCACATCATAAGCCACCTCTGCTTATGTCTTCACACCTCCGGTCCGCATGCTGCTACAGGTGGGTGCGTGTGTGGTTCTATCTGGTTTCAGTCCTTTATTACTGCTTCTGTAGTCAGGGTGGTGGCATAGGTGGGAACTGGCAGTGCCTTCTATGAGACTATCACCCAAGGGGAATGTAGACAGACACACACACACACTGGCCTCTCTCAAGTCCCTGTGTTGCTGCTGCACGCTAGGAACTGTGCATCCGGCCACCTGATACCACCTGGATGTGCCAGGTGTCCAGCCTGGGCAGGCTGACCCTTCCTCATCTGCCCCCGTGTCTGCGTCCATGTGGCGTCAAGCCTCAGGTAGGACCCCAGAGCCTCTGACACTGCCAGCCTAGCCCAGAGAAAGGCCCAGCGCCCGCTTCATATTTCGCCCAGCCTCCCAGTGCTGGGGAGAGTGGTGGGAACAGTGCTGAAGGTCAGGGCTGGGGCCAGCAGGGCCTGGGAAACTTCAAGGTCCATGGTGGGTGAGGAGGGCCCAGCCTCTGTTTGTTGACCCTGAGCTGTGGACATAGGAGAAAGCACCACATCCCTTTCTGCATCTCCTCCCAGGCTGAGTTCCGTCCTCCTCCCTCCCCTGGTCCTCTTCGGTCACCCGCCCTGCCCCCAGCTAGCCACCCAGGCTCCTCCCCTCTGGTCCATCTCCCCGTTCACCGACCACCCCTCTCCAGGCCCACTCCAAGTGGGGCTTACATGTAAAAATATCCCAGGTTTTTTTTAAGCTTGTTATCTACTATTTTTATCAGATGGTCTAGGCAAAGCATTGCCAAACGCAGAAAATCATATAGCTCCGTTTGCCAACCTCAATAGAAATAGCAACGGGTGGGCTATTTTTAACAAGATGAATACCCCTGTCCTCTGAGGTCTCCCCTGGCCCCACACCAGCCTCCTTTGTCTCTCTGCCTGGACAGCAGATTTTTAAAATACGCCCACAGTCACCAAACCACTAAATGCACCCAAGACAGTGACCAAGGCGCTTGGAGCCAAGGAAGACCGTGGGGGGTATTTTTTTCCCCTTTCCTTCCCTCCCTTGAAGGAAATCACATTCTTTTGTTTGAAAAACCTTCCAGGTTGGTTTTCGAGGCCTCTTCCTGGTTGTCCTGCTCCCACGGGAACAACAGGGCTCACTCTGACACATGCAGTGGTTTGGGGAGAGTGATCCCAGAGGCCTGGCACGGCCCGTGGCCGCTTCTGTGTCAGCCTGTGGCAAAGCACTCGCGCAGGGCAAGCCCACAGAAGCCAGGGCCCATGGAGAAGGGATGGGGGGAGACGCGTTCGGGAAGGCTGTGAGCTGGGAGGGACTGAGGGGTTTCCCTCGGCCTCTCTGCTCGGGCTGTGACAAAGCTGAAGGCTCAGGGGTCTTCCGAGCCCCAGTTTGCAAGAAAAGAGTCACAACCTATCACTGTGGGAAAGCCACCTCTCACGGGGAGACTTAGGGAGAGAGCCAATCACAGCCTCCCTCCAGGCCTCAGGGTCCCCCTGTGTACCAGGAAGGGCCTGGGCTAGCCTGGGGTTTGGGGGATCCGTGGGTTGGGCAGGAAGAAGAACACAGAAACAAAAGGTGGCATTAATTGAGCACTTAGGGAGGCGTTGAATGAAACACTTTATGCCACATGTATTATAACATCACTTAATTTTCAACACAATCTATGATAGCTTGTTGCTGAGGTTTACACGGCATCTACCCCTCTTCCCTGGTGGCTGTCGGTAAAATGCAGGGAAGGCCCTGAATCACGTGCCCATCCTGGGACCAACCATTCCGGCCAAGGAGATGGCATTCTGTGATTGGCCCTCTCCAATCCCAGGCCCTCTCTGTGGCCAGGAGCATGGGGATAGCAATTAGCAGTTCTGCAAGAACTGCAGCCAGGGATTGATGCTGCTGGAGGAGGGGTGAGTGGCTGGGGGGAGAGACTGGGAGCACCCCCTACAGGTGGTGGAGCCAGGCACTGACTCCAAACACCCCAATCCAGAGCCCTCCTACAGGCCCCGGGCCAAAGGAGGGAGAGGTGGGTCCAGGGCGGGAGGAGGTGATGAGGGCCCAGGTGCCACTCCGCTTCAGTCGCTCTGGATCCCCGAGCGCCCTCCCCACCATGCCGTGCTCCATCTTGTTTCTAGGCCTTGGTCTTTCCAGCAGCAATATCTCACCTCACCTTCTCCATTTCAGACCCCCCCTGCCGCCACCACCCCCACCCACATTTTTTTAAGATGCATTTCAATGGCCTCTCCTCTGGGAAGCCTTCTCTCTTTCCAGATCAGGGAAGATCTCTAGAACCCAGGGAAGATCTCTAGAACCCGTGGCACCTAAACGGTAGCAGATGGTGACTGTCTGCCACTTGCTTGCCTGGGAGGGGGGGAGGGGGCAGGGACCATGGCCTTCTTCTTCTGTTCCCACAGGGCCCAGCACTGCGTATGAGTTCAGATGATGTCTGTCGAATGGAAAGCAGGGAGAAGAGACAGAAGGAATGGGGAATGAGAAAGAAAAGTGAGAAGACGATGGGGTGGGGTGGCTGGGGGAGAGGGGAAAGGAAGTGCGGTCACAGGCCAGGGCCTCCGTTGTGGGGAGAGGACTGGAGTGGGGAGGGAGGGTTGCTTCTGGCTTCTGGCTGGGGCCCGAGCACCAGTGGGTTCTCCCGTCCTGGAGCCTCTGGCCTGAACTACTCTCCTGGGGGGGCCAGTGTCATTACTGGGTAGAGGCCACTCACTCAGACACTCAGTAGGGTCTGTTGACTAACCATTGTGTGGCCGGCACTGTGCCGGGCACAGGCCCTTCTCTGCCGGCTGCCCCAGGAAGGGGCTCAGAGTAATGGGGAGCAGGACCCTCATAGTCTTCTGTAGCCCTGAGAAAATGGATGTGCCTGTACTCTGGGCCGTGAGTATCTGCCCCGCCTCACTTCTTGGTGCCTTGGCCAGCACACTTCTCAGAGTACCTTGCATGGCAGGGACACAACTAGGAACCACAAAAACCCTGTAAGTTGTGGTCTGCTTGAGTCTTGTCCCCCCCACCCCCCACCCCCTGCAGGAAGCCCCGGAGAGGGGCCCATTTGGCTGGCCCCACAGGCCACTCCCACTGCAAGGAAGGATGGAGATGGGGAGAGGCGGGAGTTGGCCGGCCAGCTGCTGCCCAGCCTGGTAATGAATCGTCCCAAAGTTTGCTGCCCCGTCTGAATAGCTTTGCTTTTGAAAGGGGCTTGTGACAAAGGGTACATTGAATGAAGGAGGGCCGCCTGTGCGCATACACAGGCAAAGCCCTTTTGGGAGACCTTGAGAGGTGGCAATAGGGATCCAGATAGAGGGCAATATTCTTTCGCTGAATCTGTCTACTGGGTTCGGCTGGGTTCTCCTCCTTCCTGATTCTGGGATGGAAAGGGCTCTCGCCTGGGATGTCTGAGGGCGCAGAAGTCCTTGGTTTTGTCTGTGGCCCCTTGGCCAGCTGAGCGGGGGGGTGGGGGGGGGGCCTGGAAGGGTGTGGTGCAGAGCTGGCTTACAGAGGGCATTCGGCTGTTCGGTTGCGAATGTAAAATGCAACTGCCCTTTGCTGGACACTCCCTTCTCCTGGGATCCCGATGGTCAGGACGTTCCCTGGGCCTCCTCATGACCCCAGCCCAGGTAAACTGCATCGCTAGGGGGTCTCTCTGTCCTGCCCAGCTGGGGCCCCCTGTGCCTTCTGGCAAAGCAAGTGGCCGAGGGGTGGGGGCCCTAGTGCTCATGGTTCTGGATTTGATTATGATTTTGTTTGTTCAGACATTATTGGGAACAGTGTCTTTTGTTGATTCAATTTAGTGTGCATGTGTATGTGACTATTTGGTTTCCTCCACCAAAAATCTGGCTTTGGGGAGCCTTGGTTTGCGGCCCCACCTTTAGTCCTGAAGTAATCCATGGATTTATTCAGCAGATATTTTATGAGCGTGGGATGTGCCAAGCAATGGCTGAGCATCTAGAGACCCAAGCTGGCTGTCCTCACGGGATCGGCCACCCCGGGGCCCAGTCCCCATGAATGTGAAAAAGGGATTGGACGAGAAATATCCCCGAAATTGCTCTTGATGAACCCATGAGGACACATAAAGCATGCCCTGGTAGGTAGGGTGGTCTGTCCTGGGTCTGTGGCCGTACCATGTCACAGGACATTCTCCAAATGCCTATCCAGTGGCAGGTATTGTGTCTGCTATGGCCTGCCCATTAGCCCGGTGTGCTTCATCACCAAAGCGTGCCTGTGTGCACTTGCTAGAAGGGATATCACCTATGAATACTGACTCCGCCACTTACCCGTATGAGGATAACCATAGCATCTCTGTGGCACCTGACTTCTTCTCCCCATACCTTGGTTTCCTCATCTGTGAAATGGGGATAATGGGAGTGACTGCCTCACTGGGTTATTGTGAGGTTAACATTGTAAAACACTTAAGACAACACTTTGCAGATAGTGGGCACTCAGTACATTTTAGCTGTCACCACCACTACTACTATCAGCTTAGAAGGGGTCTTAAGTCAAGTTCCCCAGAAGCCGATCCTGACAGGGGCATTCCCGACTTAGTGATTTACTAAGTCAGTGCTCCCAGGGGACTGGGAGGAGACTGGGGAGGGACCTGGGGAAGCAGGATGGGAGAGGAAGAGGCCAACAGGAGCGCAGAGGATGGCTTGAGCCTGACCCACAGGGGACTCGAGTGTAAGTTAGATTTCAGAGTCCTCCCTGTCAGAGATAAGGGAGCTGGGACCTCGCTCTCCTGCACCCTACTCATTGGCTAAGGGCCATTTTAGGGGGTGTAAACTTCCAGGTACTTCTAGTTCTGCAGGCAAAGCAGCTTCTGTAACCTGGGGCAGAGTGAACAGAAGAGAAAGCCCCAGAAGGCAGGCTAGGTGGCCAGGCCTGACGTAGAGATCTGGGGCATCTGAGGGTAGCACCACTAGTCTCCTCCACCGAGAGCTACGATGGAGGACAAATGAGAGGCATGGACGTGGCCAATAGTATCTTGAGCCTCACCAGCCACAGGCTGCTTTTGGTTGAAGCCAGGGTTTCCCTAGGGTTTGAGAGGGCCCGGCCAGGCCCAGACGTCATATATTTGTACAGGACAGTGACTGCATCTTTGATCGGGGAGCCAGTGGGTGAGAAGAGCCTTTCTACTCTGGGTGCCTGAGCGAGGTGGTGGGTGGTCAGCCCTGCCAGCCAGCGCTCTGACCAGGGCCTGGCCTTGAGAGGTCTGCCTGCGTATCAGAGGGAATATAGGAGAAGGCTGCAGGCCCAGCACGACCGGCTTTGCGAAAAGCCCAGCCCCTCCTGGAAAGCTCCCAGGGCCAGGGAGGCAGAGGCAGGAAGGCCGCCTGCTGAGGGTGACTCTAGAAGGAACTCCAGACGGAGGATCACGAGAGTAACCTGTTATCACCTACCATGTGTTGAGTCATCACTAGGTTTCAAATGGATCCCTTTGTGGGTACCGTTTTATTTAAAACCTGCCACAGCTCTGTGAGGTCACTGCTCCCAGGTCCTCCTTTTGCAAAAGAGGACTAAAGCTCGGGGGAGGCCAAGCTTCAGATCGGCAGATGCAGTCTGGCTGTGGCCTCCCGCTCTTTAGACCCCCCAGTGGCTTCCGCTCACTCAGGGTAAGAGCTCACGGCTTCACATAGCCTCCTGGCTACCCAGTGCCCCCGACTTTTCCTCCTGCCATCATCCCCTCATTGGCCCCACTCCAGCCCCACAGCTGCCTCTTGGCTGTTCAAATGTACCACATTAGCTCCTGCCTCAGGGCCCTTGTACTGGCTGCCCCCTCTGTCTGGCAGGCTCTTCCTCCAGCTGCTGTGACTTCCTGTCACTTATTTCGGGTCTCTGCTTCAGTGTTACCTCCTGACCCCCACCTGCATTCTCTATTTCCTTTATTCTGTTTTCTTATTATTATTTTTTGGCATCTCATATATATTGATTTGTGTATTGCCTGGCTCCCTTCTCTAAAGTACAAGCCCCGTGATGGCGGCAATTTGCTTTTGTTCGCTGCTAGACCAGGTCCTCCATCAGTGTGACATGGAGTCGGCACTCATAAGCATGTGCAGAATGACTGAAGGGTGCCAAGACTTGAACTCAAAACTCCAACTGTTTGGCATCTCGGGGTTGGTGGAGACTGGCTGACGAGGCCCTGTGCCAAGCCCTGGGGTCTGTGGTTCTGTGTAGGCTTTCTTTTTCTTATGGCCAAAGGCAACAGAGGACAGTGATCTCCAGTAGAGTGTGGCCCCAGGCATCCCTCCTCCTGTGCCCAGTTCAGTTCTGTGTGACCACGAATGGCCAGCTTCAGGCTCTGTGCAGCCTCTTTTTCTGGGCGGCTCCGTCCTTGGCCGGCTTCCCCTC
>NC_043706.1:40542121-40556808 GCF_006229205.1 Suricata suricatta
CTACCCCCACCCCACCCTGGCCCTCTGACCGGGGCACGTTTCACACGCCGCCAGCCTGCTAGTTCAACAGTGGCTTCCCCAGCTCTGTCTGGGCCCCCAAGGGGAGAAGCAGAGATGGACGGCACGTGAGGGGTCATTTGCCTCTTTGTCCTGGCCTCTGGCTTCTAGAAGGTCTCTTTGAGGAGAGGTGGGTTCTTGGGGTCCCAGGGACGATTCACACACACCTCTTTCTATTTCCACCTAACAAAGATGCTTGCCTCCTGTAGTGTTTAGTTGGTCAAAACACAGGCTTGGGCTCCAGGCTGGCAGGGTTCAGTCCTCCTTAGAGCCCTCATTAGCCACCTTGCACTAGTGTCTGAGCCCCTTTGTACCTCAGTTTCCTCAGTTGTTACACAGAACCAGTGCTCATACTTCTCCATAGGGCATGATGAGGGTTAAAAAATCAGTACAGGTGAAGTGCTCAGCACTGGATCAAAGTCGGGTTCTTATTCTAGGGCAGGATGGCGACCTTGGCCGTGTGCACACAGCCCCCGGTCTCTGACGAGGCGGGATTGCTGTCCCCTCTGTGCAGCCGGAGAAACTGAGTCTTGAACAGGGGAAGGGACCTTTCCAAGGCTACACAGCTGGAACCCGCAGAACTCCGGGCTGCATGGAGCACTTCCTCACTTACCAGCTGCCTCTTGATCCCATCCCTGCCCCTCACCAAATAGATAAGGGGCTCCTGCTGGCCGGAACCTTGACAGGTATGTGTCCAGTGGGAACCAGGCTGAGTTTGTCCCCTGGGCCTGCCTGTCCCAGCCCACTCAGGACAGCGGCTGTTTTTAGCATGTGGTGTTTGCTGGGCCCTGGGGGATATTTACAAAGGGTCAGTCTGCTGGTGTCCTTTGGTTTCTAACACTGGAAACAACTCTCGGATGGGCAGCTGATTGGCCAGGAGCAGAGGCTTTGGCGAGCCTTTCCCATTCTTTACAAATTCGGCCATTCCTCCTTCCCGTCCACCCTCTTGCCAAGCCCACAGCTTCTGTTCCTGGCTCCCGGCCGCCAAGATGGTGACAGCTTTCCCAGGTCTGGTGGGATGAGCAAACTGGGCAAAGTGTGGTTTCCTGGCCCTGGCCCAGCATCTTCCCTCCACTAATAAACCTGTGGCTAACCTTCCGTGGCCTCATGCTCCGTGGGTTAGAGCACCATGCCAACGAGGCCAAGGTCACACTTTACCCCAGCCAGGCCACTATCACGGGGAGATGTGCTGTGTCCTGTGGCTTCAGCCACCACCCTCACCTATGTGGCAGGGACTGGGGTCAGGCCTGAGGAAGGCAGTGAGTCCATCAGAGGGTGGGCACCTCTGTGCCCCCAGCCCTGGCAGGGCTGGTGGAGCCGGTCCCCCTGCCTGCCAATGGGCAAGGCACGGAGCCAGGCACTTTCCTATGTGAAGGATGGCATGTATGTTGGTGGGAAAACACTGGAGAATGAGAAAGTTCCCGGCTGGAGGGCATAAGGCCACTGAGTCAGTCTTCTGAATTGGCTGGGGAGGTCTCTGGAGAGGCGGTAGAGCAGCAGAGTGTGACGGTTAAGAGAACAGCCCGGCAGGTTCAAATCCCTGACAGGACCCTCAGTAGCAGGGGAGTTAGGTGATGACTTTGTAACTCAGCGTCCCCAGCTGTAAAATGGAAATAGTCCTAAACCTCTCATGAGGATGAACTAAGCTAAGGCTTGGAAGCACTTAGCATAGTAACTACTGTGTGAGTGTTAGCTGCGGTCCTCATTGTGGTATCTCAGTCCCCAACACCTGCTCCATGGCCACAGTACCCCTCAGCTCTGGCCTCCCTCATAACAAGGCACTGGCCCCAGTGCTGTGGAAGCCCCGGTCACAGACACGCCACCCCTCACCCCCTAGGATGCCAGGTGTAGGGGGTGGACAGGTTTCAGACAGGTCTTGCCCTCACCCCTGCCAGAAAGGAGCCCAGTGTCCTAGGAACAAGCTGGCATGGGACAGGTGCCCTGCTCTGCTCCTGCGGCTGCTACCCAGGAGGGCGCGGCCACTGAGCTCAGGTCTATAAATAAGGTATCTGGGAGGAACGGCTTTAATTTGCACTTTACCTATTGATGTTTACTTTGCTATTTCCAATATGGTAATTTAATTCTGCAGGGCGCCTGGCTGGGGGGTGGGGGCACCTGGGGCGTGCGGTTACCTGACCGCACCATGGGTGACTCCAGCGTCTCTGGGCAGCTCTGGACACAGATGCCCCCGGGCCAGCCATGGTGTGTGGAGGCCGCAGGTGGGGGCCCACTTGTGCAGGGGCTTGGCTGGACCTGGAGACCCTTGTGTACCCAGACCCACAATTCTGCCCTCTCCGTTTGGCTCTTTCCCTTGACAACAGTGCCACCATCTCCCTGCCCTCTTGCCTCCACATCTCTCCTTGCCTCAGGCCGGACGCCTCTATCTCTGAGGGGATGGCTGTCATCCTCCAGTCATCTGGAAGCTCTCTCCAGGCTTCCCTGATGGCCATTCGGCTCATTATGATATAGCCTTTCTTTATGAGCGGTTCCCAAGTTGCTTTCTGTGTTTTAAATTTTTGTATTTTGTTTTTTCTGTAAGATTGTAGGCTCCCTGAGGACAGGGTTGTGTCTCCCCGCTCAGACTGGGGCTCCCTGAGGACAGGGCTGTGTCTCCCCCCTCAGTCTGGGACTCCCTGAGGGCAGAGAATGGGCTTTTCCCTCAGCTCAGGGGTCTTCTAAGGTCTAGGGATATTTCTGTCCCTCAGCTTGGCCTCCCCAAGGGCAGAGGCTGAAGGGCTCTTATTTCATGTCTCTGCGCCCTTTTCTTTCTTCCTTTCCCACAATTCAGGGGCCTCTGTCCTCAGGAGGGCTTTGGCACAAATGTACTCCCTTCGGTCAGGACTATCCACTAGGACCAAGAATAGTGCCCTCATCCTACCCCGCACTGAGAGGCAACACTGGCCAGTGGGACGCATTATAGCTTTCCTGGGACCCAGGCACTTTCGCCTCTATGAACGCCTTCCTCTACAAATACCAAAACTTATGTTTTATGACTGTGTTGGAATAAAGACCAATATCTTCATATATATATGAAAACACTTTTTTTGACTTAAAAGATCGTTTTCTCCTTTTCATTTTAAAATAAATTAAAACAATGGTGCCTGGGTGGATCAGTCGTTGGGTGTCTGACTTTGGCTCATGTCATGATCTCACAGTTCATGGGTTCGAGCCTCACGTTGGGCTCTGTGCCGACAGCTTGGAGCCTGCTTTGGATCCTGTGTCTCCTTCTCCCTCTGCCCCTCCCCCACTAATGCTCTACCTCTCTCCACTTCTCAAAAATGAATAAACATTAAAACAATTTTTAAAATAAAATAAAATAAATTAAAACATTTTCATGGGCCCCCAAATGTCTCATGGGCTAGCACTTGTGCTACCCGTGGGTGGAGGAGCCGTCATGGACCGGGAGCTCAGCCGTCCCTGGCTGGGCCGCCTTGCCCATCCCTTCGCTCTTATGAGCCTCCCAAAGTCTCCATGACTTTGAGGTCAGGCAGGGCTGGAATTCCTATCCCGAACCAATGGCAAGGCCACAGCTACTGCTACTGGCAACAGCCACGGCAGGGACCCCGTCCGTGGTGTGCTGCTCCGTGCCAGGTGCCGTGCTGAGCAGGCGGTCACCTTAATCTTATCTAATCCTCACGGCCATCCTAGGAGGCAGGCACTGTGATTTTTTCCCCCATTTCACAGATAAGGAAAATGAGGCTCAGGGGGAAGAAGTGACAGGTTCAAGGTCACCGAGCCAGTCACTGACAGGTGGGAATGGAGGATCCTGAGGTCCTGGCTTTAGAAAGTCTAGATTCTTCCACTCCAGCAGGAGTGAAGGGCCAGGCAAGGGATAGGTCAGGGTAGGCCACAAAGATCCATTCTGATGTCTGCCGGCAGGTCAGAAGGAAGGCTGGCAAGTACTCGTCCTAGAATTATCTGATTTCCTGCTGCATCTCCTCTCTGGCTTCCAGCCCCTGGGGTGCTTTCAACACTGGGCTGGGGTCATATAGACTTGATTCCATGGTGGGGCGGGGGTACAGGAATGCCTGACAAGGTGTGCCCCACCGGTCCTCCTGGGGTCTGCCAGCTTTCAGGCCCTCATTCTTCAAGCCACTAGGGGCTCACCTTATGCGTGTGTGGGGGTGAGCTCAGCGGTGGGGGTGAGCTCCGTGCGGGGTTGGGCCGACAGAACCCTGGTCAGTGTTGGAGTGAGGGTGCACAGGGTCCTGCCTGCAGTCTCGCCCCAAGCTGGGATGCCCTCTCTTGCTCTGTTGGCCCATCTCCGCATGGCTAGAGCTGTTGGCTTCTTTCTCCTCTTTGCTCTTCCCCCTTCATTTTTGGCCTGACTTTAAAAAAATCCATCTCTCTCTCTCTCTCTGCCTGTCAATCTCTCTTTCCCATTCTTGTCTTCACCCTGTTCCCCTCTCCCTGTTTCCCTGCATTTTCTCCCTCTGCCTCTCCTCTGCCTGTCTGGTGAGGCTTCTGCTGTCTGTCCTTCCTCTCTCGCTCTGTCCACCTGTTTGTCTCCTGCTGTCTGTCTCCAAGCACTTCTTCTTTCTCCTGCACCGGCTCTCTCTCAGTCATTCCCGGTCACTCTGTCTTTCTCCCTCTCCCAACATGACAGTTTCTGGCCCAGCAGGGACAAGACATTCCACAAGGCGAATTGCCCATCAAAGGTGATGAGATGGTGCTGGGGGAAAGCTTGTTGGGTGCCTGGCCCTTCAGCTCTGCGGTGCATGTTGTGGCGGGAGGGGGAACCCCGGAGCCGGCGGGGTGTGGGTGCCCACCATCACCCTCCGGAGCTGTGGAAAGGAAGCGGGAAAAGGCCTTTTGTGCAGACTGGCTCCACTTGGCTTTCAAACAGACCGTCTTTCTTCCAAAGCCAACCCTTTGATCCCTAGAGACATAAAAGGATCCATCTGCATTTGTGTTTCTTACAGGTAGTGGAGTGGGGGAGGGCCAGGGAGAGAAAGGGGGAGGGCAGCAGACTCGTGGAGGAGGCTCAGAAGGACCATTCTAGGGGTCTTGAGCCCACCTTTGTGCTTTCTTGGTGGGGGACTTCTCTTTCAATGGGCATATATAATAACTAAATGGGCAGTTTTCAAGATCAAATAAGATGATGTGTTGTAACAAGAAAATCCAGTAAAAGGACTTTGAGGGGGTTTGGTGTGGCCAGGAGCAGAGCCACGCCCTCTTTAAGTGACTGCCTCGGCTTTTTTTTCTTTTTTAATTAATAAAATTTTTTAAAATGTTTATTTATTTTTGAGAGAGAGAGAGAGAGAGACAGAGTGTGAATGGGGGAAAGAAATAGAGGGAGACACAGAATCTGAAGCAGGCTCCAGGCTCTGAGCTGTCAGCACGGAGCCTGGCACAGGGCTTGAACCCACAAACCATGAGAGAACTTCCTAACCACGAGATTGTGATCAGGGCCAAAGTCAGACGCTTAACTGGCTGAGCCACCCAGGCACCCTGTCATGGCTTCCTTTTAAAGCCTTCATATCCTCAAGGTGACGCCCCTCCTCCAGGAGTCTCTTAGGTTAACCCCCGCCCCCAGGGTTTCTCTGCCACTTCAGTGCCTAGGTGCCTTGCTCCCCCTCCATGTCTGAGTTCGTGCTAGTCTCCCCAACACACCAGAGGGTAACAACGGGTAGGGCCACACCTTCACTCTCCTTTATGGCCTCAGGTATGCCTGGTATATCCTGGTTCATAATCATGCTCCCCTGTGGTCACAAGGAACCTCTGATTTTCAGAGCACTTTGGCAGACTTGATCCTTGACCAGCCCAGTGAGGAAGTCAAGGCACAGATCAGCACCCCCATTTTAAAAGCAAAGAAACAGGTTCAAAGAGGTCAAGTAGCTTGCCCAAGGTCAGTTAGCAAGTGGGATTAAGTAAGAAACCCAGAGCCTGTCTGTAATTCACATTTTATAGATAGGGAAACTGAGGCAGAGTCCAGATGAAATCCTAAGCTTCCAGGTTTAGGAAACCATAATGGACCACCCTCCTGATTTCCATGTGGCAGACACAGATCGGGGGGCACCAGGCTTTCAGAGAGGGTTCAGGAGTCCCAGGGCCAGCCAGAGGGGCCTGCCAGGTAGCTTACTGGGTTAGAGTTCAGATGTGCCCACGTGACCCTGTCCAGAGGATAGGCCACTGGTCCTGTTCATTGTTGACGCAGGGCTGGGAGATGGGCTGGATAAGGACACCTCTGTCTTTACCTCTCCCTCCTCTGAGTGCCACGCCGAGTACAAGTCTCTCCCTTTGGCTGCCAGGCGGGGGGAGCAGCCAAGAGACAAGGACAGATGGTTGGTCCCACGGGAGTGTCCACAGGCCACCCCAGCCCGACTCCACCTTCCCTTCAGACAGTGAAGAGCGTCTCACCTGTGGTCTGAGAACGCACTACAATGTGCAGACTTCTCTTTAGCCGCCTTGGCTCTCAGGACCTCCAAATCCTGACTCAGAATCTTCCAGAGTCCTTGATCTGGGGCCTCTGCCTCCTTCCCTCAGCCCCAGGACATCAGGATTACTGTGCCTGTCGAAGTTCCATGTTTTGTCTACCAAATACACCACTTGATTATGCCCTGAATCCATCTCCCCATTTAATTAATGAGGGACACTGGTTCCCGAAACGATCAGGGTTTCCAGTGTTGCCAGGCTGATAAAATGCCAGCAAAGTGCAGAAATCCTTGAGTTAGAGGCTGCTTGTGACTGAACCAAGGAACTGGTAGGATTTCCAGGTCATTGCTTGTAATATGAGAAAGAGCTCAGGGGTGGTCCTTCCTACCATCAAAGTCTCCCTAGGTTTGGAAGCTCCCATGCTGGGGACAGTTAGAGTGATTCTGGAGTTCCAGACACACGTGCACACACACACGCAGGTGACGCAGGCGTACAGGCACACGCACGCACATGTTAGCACACATGTCCCAGAAGAACCAGCAGATCAGGCCTGGGATGACATCTCTGGCTTGTCACCCTGGTCCCTCAGGCTCAGTTTGTCCCCTGGCTACAGGCATTGCGATTTCTCACTTGGGGCTGTTCACCTTAAGGCCTTCCCGTCTGAGCTGTGAACTGGGACATGAGCAGGGACTAACCTTCTAGTGAGGAGACAAGATCCGTGGAATGAGATCCTAGCCCAAGCCACGCAGGACATGTGCTCCGAATAGGGCGAGGTCCAGGAAGGGAGTGGAGGTGGGGCCGTGTGGAAGGCACATCACATTGGGCTAGTTTCTGGTGCAGTAGGTACATTCAGGTATTTTGTTGCCACAATGACTCTAGGCTCTGCAAGACTGGCAAGGAGTTCCGGGCTTCCAGCAGCTGACTGTTTTCAAGTCTCACGCATGTGGCCTTAAAATACACTTTGTAGGATTTGATTTTGGTGGCAGATTTACCTCTCTGATTAGATTTGGATCAGCTAGTGTTAGCATTAGCACCTTAAGGAGCAACCCCAACAGGTGGGGGGACCTCAACGGTGTGCCTAAGAGCTAGGAGAAGCTGACCTGAGAGGCAGTGACAGTCACAGGTAATCCTTGAGCTGGGCCATCCATCTGTGTGACAGAATTCACAGCCCCTGGCAGGTCCTGGAAGATGGTAGATAATGCTGGCAGGTCTGGCCTCCATCAGCCCAGGATGGGGAATACAGCTTATCGATTCAAAACCTGGTCTTGTCTGACTCTTTCATTTCACAGACATAGACATTGCCATCCGGGGTAGAAAGTGGCCTTCCCCAATCCCACAGCTAACAGAAGAGCCGGGAGTCAAATGCCCATCTCCTGTGTTTGCCTTGTAGGTCTTCTTCCTTCAAGAAAGTGAGAGCAGCAAGGGAAGGGGGAGGGAACAAGAAAGGAGGAGTGTGGGTGAGGATGAGACCACTTTGGCCCACCCCTTCCTGGCTTGTCCTGGCTCCTATCTGGGCCTCAGTTTCCTTATCCATAAAATGGAACACATGGCCTCCATGAGCTCCAAGGTTGCAAGATGTCCCAAACCAGAACATTCCTCCCTGGCCGCTGAGGCCTCAAGGGATGGGATGAAGCCAGAGTAAAGCAACAGAAAGCCATAACTCCAAGTCCAGGAGGCGCCTGGTCCCAGGAGTGGGGGGTGGGGTGGGGGCAGAACGCAGCAAAGTTAGCCCTGTGCCCTCCACCCCAGCTATTTTTACCCTAGAACACTGAACTGCGAGAGGCCTGGCTAAAAATACCAGCAGCCCAAGCCCTGAGCATCTTCTCCCTAGGGAGGTGGCGTGGGGGCTGGCAAGGAGCAGGCTGTGGGGACCGGGAGTTCGAAGGGCATCCATCCTTTTCCTCCCAGGGAGGGGGTGCTGGGGGTGACCAGGAAGGAGACCTTTCCTATCAGCGGACCTTTCTTTCTAGGCAGCCCAAGAAGAAGCTTGTTTTTTGTCAGTTTTGGCCACTCCAGCCGGCCCAGTCTACGCACATATTTATTTTTCACCCAACATAATCAGAATCCGCTGCAATTTTGTGTTCTGTTCTTTTTCACTTATTCTTTCACAACCATTTTATGTTGCTACGTACTCTTAATATCTCTCATTCTTAGTGGCTACATAATATTCCGTCTGAGATAGCTTTCTATTCCTTGATCGTTGGGCACTTTGATGGCTTCCTGTGATCCATCCTTATAAATAAAGCTGCCTGGAACACCTTTGTGCGTGTGGCTTTTTTCTTCTCATTACTTATTTCTGTAAGAGAAGTGCCCGGTCCACAGGCAAGACTGTTTCTGTGCTCTTTGATGTGGCTTGCCAAAACGCTTCCCAAAAGTAAATGAAGGAGGTTTAATGTATGGACGCATTCCACACTGGAAGCCAAGGACAGTCAGGCTTCATGAAAACTGGAGCTGAGAGCCAACAGGAGGCCCAAATGCTGCTTCCGGCTCCCAAGCCCTGCCTGGCCCAGCCTCCCTGCTTCCCTTGTTCCAGATCTTTCCTTCTCTAGCCATTTATTATTATTATTATTATTATTTTACCTAGCAGAGCTTTGAGCGCGTATCATTTTGCAAATAACTGCTCACATGTTCTGAGGGCTTACTTTGCCCCAGGCACTGTACCAATCTTCTGTATTACCTTCATTTTAACAACCACCCTTTGGTGTAGGGATTATAATAATCCCATTTCACTGATGAGGAAACTGAGGCATGGAAAAAACGAAGGAACTTGCTCAAAGATGCATTCAGGACCTGGGATGACCAGGTCCCACCTCACTGACCTATGTCATTTCAAAAAGGGACTTTGGGGGTGCGTGCGTGGCTTAGTTGGTTAAGCTTCTGACTTCCTCTCAGGTCATGATTTCATGGTTTCCTGAGTTTGAGCCCCGCGTGGAGCTCTGTGCTGACAGCTCAGAGCCTGGAGCCTGCTTGGGATTCTGGGTCTCCCTCTCTCTCTGCCCCTCCCCTGCTTGCATGTACTTGCTCACACGCTCTCTCTCTCTCTCTCAAAAATGAATAAATGTTAAAAAAATTTTTTTTATGTCCTCAGAACCATGATACCAGTCTCCCTGGGAACACCAACAGCCTAGCATCTCTGTGTCTTTGAGTTAGAATTCTGAGAAGGAAGAATCTGCTTGGCTTAGCCCAGCCTATGGATTGGAACCTTGTAAGTCAAGTCCAGTCCCCTGTCGTGGAGGAGGAGTCAGGCAGGCGATACTGAAGAGTGAGTTCGGCCATGAGACAGGTGGACAGACCATTCTGATGTCCCAGCATTAGACTTTGTTAAAAAATACTAAAAAGTAGGGTAATTGGTGTAAATACTAACTTATTTGCATTTGCTTTTCATTGGTTATTTGTAAGGCTGAACATGTTTCCATATGTTCCTTTCCTTCCGTGTGTGCTATCCACGCCTTTCTATCCTGGTCATGCTTCATGTTACACATACAAATGCCACGCAGATCAACCATATGCCCGGAGGGTTGCAAGAGGAACAAGGATGGTTTCTTACTAAATGACTTCTCCTTTGTCCTGAAGGCCTGGAGCTCCTTTGTCCCGAAGGGGCTGGGTTGGCTTCCTAATCAGTGTTTCTGAGAAACCACCTTCTCCCTCCCCACCTGACCTGTTACGTGAACTAGACAATCTTTAATAGGGATCTGTCCAGCCAGGAGGATCTCTGCATTTGCCCTCTTCTTTCTGGCACCTTCTTCTGAACGAATTGACTTCTGGAGGTTTTCAGAGGCTCAGGAAAATTCGCTGCTCACACTTTGGAACTTGGCCTGGAGCTGCAACTTACATCTGCTTTTACTGGGCTTTTACCTTGTTCTGATTCTGGGCTGTGTGCACACTTTTGTTTCTAAGCCCCAGGGATAGAGTTTCTGTCTCTGCACCACTGTACTTATAAGATGTGCCATCGTACTTATAAGATGCTAAGGGTTCTCTCCCGCTCTCTGTCCCCAGACCCTGTGGATGACAAAGTGCTCAGTGCTGTGGCTCTGAAGCAAAGGGGGCGTTAAGCCTGGGAGGTGGCATGCTACGAAGAAAACTATGCAGCTGACACAGACAGTGAGGGAGGGCTCCAGGCCTTGAGAGAGATGCACCGCGATGCACCGCGATGCACCGCTAAGTTGCTGGTGGTTTTGAGGCAGGAGAAGGCCCTGGGGGCAGGGAGAGCGGGCAATTCTCCGGTCAGCCTTTAATCAGCAGCCAGATGAACTGCCCGATCTTGCCAGCTGTTCACAGCTGTGGGATAGCTGGAAGGTGGTAGGGGAGGCGGCACCAGAGTTGCTCTCTAAAGCCGGGGATTCAGGTTTACTTGTGGGATCCTGCCTGTGACCGTGGCCTCTCAGCCCAGAGCTCCATCCCTGCCCTTTGGAGCCAGTGCACACCCGTGGCCTGGGTGGTGGTGGGCAGTTCATGGGGTCCTTTTTGGGACTGTGAGTGGTCTATCAGTGGACTCTCCTCTGCCAGGCCTTGGAGATGCCCAGGGGCAGTGAAGCTGATAGAGCCAATAGGAACTGGTGCTCCTAAGAGGTCAGCTGGCTTCTGACTGTGCAAAGCCCAGGCTGCCGGTCACCCATGGGCCACCTTTCTCCTTCTATCATGAGCCATAGATCATTTAATCATAATCATCATATAAAGATCATTTAAATAAAGTTTTTCTTAATGTTTATTTATTTTTCTTTTTTTCTTTAATTTTTTTAATGTTTTACTTATTTTTGATACAGAGAGAGACAGAGCATGAGAGGGGGAGGGGCAGAGAGAGAAGGAGACACAGAACCAGAAGCAGGCTCCAGGCTCTGAGCTAGTTGTCAGCACAGAGCCTGACGCGGGGCTCGAACCCACGAACGTGAGATCTAACCTGAGCCAAAGTTGGAGGCTTAACAGACTGAGCCACCCAGGAGCCCCACTTAATGTTTCTTTTTGAGAGAAGAGAGATGGAGCATGAGTCGGGGGGTGGGGGGCAAAGAAGACACAGACTTTAAAGTAGGCTCCAGGCTCTGAGCTGTCAGCACAGAGCCTGACACGGGGCTCAAACTCACAAGTGACATCATGATCTAAGCCGAAGTCGGACGCTTAACCCACTGAGCCACCCAGGCACCCCTGGGTCATTTTTAAAATCTCTGCGCCTGATGTCAGGAATATGGTCCCTTCTAATTCACAAGATTGGTATATAGAATGTACTGGGGCTGGTCATTTGTTTCCCGTGGCTGACGTCATCAATTATTCCTTTATATCTTAGCTCCTCTTTTAGGTAATAGAGGTTTTAGTTGGGTACAAAGCTCTCCACCAAAGACTACATTTTCCTGCTACCCTTGCAGTTTAGATATGACTTATGACTAGGTCCTGGCCCAGGAGACGACAAGGAAGGAAACTCCCTCTCATCTTTCTGTTTACCACTGGTTGGAAAGCAGATGTGATGGCAGGAACTGGAGCACTCATTTCAGACCACATGAAGAAGGCTGCACATCGGGGAAGGCAGAACAACAAGATGGGAGGCTGTACACCTGACACGGGAGCCACCAATCCCCCATGGGCTCTCTAGGTGGGTGTTTATGTGTGGGACAGATCAACTTTTACTCTATTTAAGCCTCTGTCCTTGGGGACAGCCGCTGAATTTATATACTCACTACTTTCATCCCTTAGTGAAACGGCCACATTGGGATGTCTGGGCACTGGTGAGGCTGGAGAGCCCATGTTTTAGTTGACTACTACTTTGGCAGTCCCCAGTAGATCATCCTTCACGGTATTTACACCCTTATGTGATCTCTGTTCACAGTGACTCTAGACTTGGCCACGTGACTTGCTTTGACCAATGGGACCTTAGCAAGTGTGATATAAGCGGAGACTTGGGAAGCACTTGCATAGTGGGGCTTGTCCTCTTGGAATACTAACTCTTGGGAGGCTCCTTCTCCAAACCCAGCTGCCCATCTTGAGAAGCCCACCATAGCCATAAGGGAAGGCCACATGGCGAAGACCTGAGGTGCTGTCCTCAGCCCCAGCTGATCCTGCACCAACTTGCCAGTCTGTGAGTGAGGCCATTCTGGAAGAGAATCCTACAGTCTGAGGCATGGAGCAGAAATGAGATGTCTCTGGGGCACCTGGGTGGCTCTGTTGGTTAAGTGTTGGACTCTTTTGATTTCGGCTCAGGTCATGATTTCAGTCTGTGGGACAGAGCCCCACGTCGGGCTCAGCACTGACTATGTGGAGCTGCTTGGCATTCTCTCTCTCTCTTTCTCAAAATAAATAAATATTAAAAAAGAGAGAGAGAGAGAGAAAGAAACAAACTGTCCCTGACATACCCTGTCCAAACTGCAACATTGGGATCAAATAAATAATTGCTGTCTTAGGCCATTAAGGGCAGCTTGTTACACAGAAGTAGGCACTGAAACACTTATGGATGGCCCAGGGCCCTCTGGACCGTCTGAAAAACCAAAGCAACCATGCTTCTTTCTACACCAAAATGCCAGATGTGTCTTCCTTCCACCTTGAAAGTAAAAACGTGACATGGGAAATTGCTGATGTTCTGGAAATACTAAGTGTGGCTCCTTTTCCCTCCAGAATGCCATGCTTTTCTCCTACCCCCTGCCAGATGTGTGGCCTCTGCTTTCTCGATTGGTCTTGTAGCTTCTTCAATGGAGATGGGTTCCACAGACCATCCCTGCATTCTTATAAAGCTGCTAAAGTGCCACATCTCTTAGAGAAGAGCTGGGGGAGGGGGAGGTGGCACCTGTGGCTCAGTCATTTGAGTGTCCGACTTTGCCACTAGGTCATAATCTCACCGTTTGTGAGTTTGGGCTCTGTGCTGACTGCTCAGAGCCTGGAGACTGCTTCTGATTCTGTGCTTCCCTCTCTCTCTACCCCTCCCCGCTTGCACTCTGTCTCTCAAAAATGAATGAATGCTAAAAAAAAAATGGAAAAAAAAAAGCTGGGCCATATTTGACAGCTAAAGGCTGCTTCTATCAACAATGGACTCCCTACTGCCCACACGAGGAAATGTTGGATTAACGAATGAATGAATGAAGAAATGAATGAATTGTTACAAAAGGTAACTTCTCTGGGTTACAGAAAGTGAGAGAGGTATGGAAGGGTGTCCAGGAAGGACAGGGTCACTAGAGAACCTAGGTCTAATGAAAGATTGCTTTGGAAACATGTAACCCTTTTTACACATAATTACAGTTGCTCACATTACTGAGTCCTTCCTATGTGCCAGGCACTGTGCAAAATGCCTGATGTAAGTTATTGCATTAATCATCTCAGCAACCCTGGGAGGTAAGCGCTGTACCTTTCATCTCGTTTTATGGATGAGGAAATCGAGGCCCAGAGAGGTTAGGTAACTTGCCCAAGTGAGTATGGGAGGATTTGAACTCAGACAGTCTGGCACCAGCACCCAAGGGCATAGCCCCCGCACTCTGCCCAGCAATGGGACGGCCGTATTCCACCTTGGCGATAAAACCAGGACCTGGAATACTTTAGGCCACAAGCACCAGCCCTGCGTCTGTGAAGTGTGCCTGGGGACCTCAGGAAGCTCAGGTCGGAAGAGAAGAGGAAGGAAAAGGGAGGTGGGTCTGGGGTCCGTGTGCCATGCAGCGGGGGCACTAGCCCTGCCCCAGCACCTTACAGGCTGCTCCCACTCACTCCTCAGAAATGAGCCTGGCCCATTCACACATGTCCCTAATGCCAGGTTCCAAGAAAGCCACCTAAATACCTGGTATCTGAGATGTAAAGAGACCGGCTCCCTGTACTTAGCGCTTCGCTAACTTTTCCAATTATAGCGCCCTATTTTCCAAAGTCTAAAATGGACATATGTTATAACTGTCTTGGGCCCCAAGGTTTCAGAAACACCCTTAAGGCTCCTGAAATACAATCGTATATTTTAGACTAATTCCTAAAGGGCCGAGTGGGGTTATCTTTAACATATGCCAGCGGTCATGCAGATCTGGTCTTGGTTTGCAAATGAACCTGGGGCCTGGCACACGGCAGCCTCAGGTGGAGCTGGCTCTGTGCTGGGCTGGGTAGAAAGACGTGAAGAAAGAAGATCCCAGGCTGCGTTAGAGTTGGGAGTTGAGGGGGAGACACAGCCCTGCCCTCAGGGAGCCCCATTCTGAGGGGGAGACACAGCCGTGCCTTCAGGGAGCCCCAGTCTGAGGGGAGAGACATAGCCCTGTTCTCAGGGAGCCCCAGTCTGAGGGGGGAGACACAGCCCTGCCCTCAGGGAG